>NC_133093.1:4200000-4438000 GCF_019914945.1 Typha latifolia
GCTATTTAAAAAGAATTTCATGATGTCATGCTCACTCAAGAATATACACACGTTATGAGTGCATTAATTTCAGTATAATTATCATAGAAGTCGAGAGAGTGAATAACTCAGAAATGATACAATATACTACAAGATGACAAAATTGACTATAATAACTCATAATCAAGAGAAAAAATCATATTTATATGTCAAGAGTATATTATTGAATCTAGGAGTGCATCAAAATTTTTTTTTTATGACAAACACTCTCGACAAATCTAAAACTAAAAACAAAAGAAAATTTCAGAGTAAAGAAAACCTAAAACAAAACGAAAAGAAAATAGTAAAAAATGAAACATGCAAACCAAAACACGCAAACCAAAACAAAAAGAAAATCAATCCAAAGCCCAAATGCCTAAAGAAGTACGAAGATACTCAAATCTCTATAAATCCAAAGGTTTTGTAAATAGATCACCCAATCAAGCTCTGTCTCAACATGTTCTAGTGCTATTATTTTGTCTTCAACTAACTCGCGTATAAAATGATGTCGGATATCAATATGTTTAGTACGCGAGTGTTGAACAGGATTCTTCGATATATTAATAGCACTCATGTTGTCACAATAAAGCACCATAGTATCTTGTTCAATGCCGTAATCTTTGACCATCTGTTTCATCCATAGTAACTGAGAACAACAACTACCCGCTGCAATGTACTCGGCCTCCGCAGTAGATAAAGATATCGGGTTTTGTTTCTTACTGTGCCAAGCAACCATATTGTTTCCAATATAAAAACATCCACCAGAGGTACTCTTTCTATCATTACATGAACCTGCCTAATCAGAATCCGTGTATCCAGATATGATAGCTCCCGAGTCATAAGTAAACCAGATACCTAAGTCAACTGTGCCACCGACATATTTTATGATACGTTTCACAGCATACAAATGTGTCTCCTTAGGTTCAGACTGAAACCTAGCACACACACCGACGCTAAATGCAATGTTAGGTCTACTAGGAGTTCTAGCATGTTTTGCATTTTCTAAACCAAATTTAGTCACTAGATCCTTAGCATACTTGGTTTGAGCGATAAATATCCCTCTTTCCAATTGAGTAATTTGAAGTCCTAAAAAGAACTTCAACTCACCCATCATGCTCATCTCAAAATGACTATGCATGAGATCAGCAAACTCCTTAGCTAACGATTGACTCGTTGCCCCGAAGACAATGTCATCCACATATATTTGTGCCACAACTAAACTTCTGTTCGACCGTCTAATGAACAATGTCTTGTCCACTCCCCATCGAGTGAACCCCGCATCCACTAAAAAAGTGGTGAACTTCTCATACCAAGCTCTTGGAGCTTGTTTTAGCCCGTAGAGAGCATTTTTCAGTTTAAACACATGAGAAGGAAATTTTTGATCTTCGAACCCTTTCGGTTGTTCCACATAAACATCTTCATTCATGGTACCATTCAAGAAAGCACTTTTAACATCCATTTGAAACAATTTAAATTTTAAGTGACAAGCAATAGCAAGCAGTATACAAATAGATTCTAATCTAGCAACAGGAGCAAATGTCTCATCAAAATCTATACCCTCAACCTGAGTATATCCCTGTGCTACGAGTCTAGCTTTATTTCAAACTATATTGCCATGTTCATCACTTTTATTCTTGTAAATCTATTTTGTTCCAATGACGTTCACATTCTTAGGTCTAGGAACTAAATACCAAACATCATTCCTAGAAAATTGCTCTAATTCCTCATGCATAGCATTAACCCAAGAATCGTCTAACAATGCTTCCTTCACATTTTTAGGTTCAAAAGAAGATGTATAACAAGTAAATGATACCTCACTTTGGATTTGTCGTCTTGTCTTAATTGGTTCATTTACGTCTCCGATCACTTGTGACAAAGGATGATCCGATTTCACTCGCGGATAGTTCCGTCACGTTGCGCCATCTTTGTTCATTTCAACTTTGTCCTCGTCCCGATTCTCAATTTCTAGATCAAGCTCCTTTCCTATTTCTTCGTCATATGTATCTCGCAAAACAGAAATAGGAGTAGCTTCAATTAAATCGATCGTGGATTCATCTATCATTATATTAGCAGATTCCATCACAGTAGAAGTGTTAAGATTAAATACTCTGTAGGCTTTGCTATTATTCAAATATCCTAAGAAGATGCCTTCGTTACTTCTAGTGTCGAGAATCGCAAAATATGGAAAATATTTCATTTTCAAATTCTCTACCATGATCAGAACGAATCCTACCTAGGGTAATAGATTTTTCATTCTGCAATTTTAAGCATAGTGATTTAAAAACTTCAAAGGTTTCAGACTTCTCACGTAGAACGGCAACCCAGGTATATCTGGAGTAATCATTGACCATTAAGAAAATATACCGTTTACCTCCAAGACTTTCCATTTTTGTTGGACCCATCAAGTCCATGTGAACTAATTGGAGCACACGGTCGGTGGTAGCTGCATTTACCTTCTTGTGTGAAATCCTAGTTTGTTTTCCAATTTGACACGAACCGCAAACCCTTTTTGACATTTCTTTCATCTTAGGTATTCCTCTTACCACTTCTTCTTTGGACAGAGTAAATAATTCCTTGTGATTGACATGTCCAAGACGTTGATGTCAAAGATCTGCAATGTCGAAAGAGGCACTGTTACATTTCAGTTTATGTGACTTTCCAACAACATAGCAATTATCAGATGTTCTAGATCCATAACACATAACATTACCTCCATGATCTAGAATATTACAATCATTTTTGGAGAATTTTACCTCATAATCTTCATCACAAAATTGACTGATGCTCAGAAGATTTGCTTTCAAGCCCTTAACATAAAGAACATTTTCAAGAATAGGAACACCTGGAATACTTACCTTTCCTTTACCTATTACCTTGGATGAATTACCATCTCCGTATGTCACAACTCCCCCTTCATATTTTTCGAGATTAGAAAATAAGGATTTGTCGCGACATATGTCTTGAACACCACCGTCTAAATACCACAAGTCGAATTTAAAGCTTTCAAGGCAGTATGTACAACATAACATTTCAAATCACTTTTTTTGACCCATATGGCCTTTGTTTTCATCCCATAAATAAAAGCACTTCTAGGTTTTTGCAAAAGTTTGCAATGAGGTCGAATATGCCCTAGAATGCCACAATGATAGCATGTCGGAACAAGCCTTTTTCTACTCACCTTTTGTCGAGGAGTGTGACTAGAGTTTACCTTTGGTACCGTCGAAGTTTCACTAGTTTGTAGATTCAACTTTAGTTTAGAAGCATTCATCCAGGATTGCTTTGAAAATGCGGTTGATGGCTTCAGGTATTCTTCCTTTTGTATACCTACAGAAACAAAGACAGTTTTGTTATTATTTGAATTACCAATGTATCCAACACCATACCTGTCTTTTCCAGAGATCTAAGCTTTTAAAATCTCATCAAGTTTGTTCTTCCCTTTCAGAAATGTCACTTCCTTATTCAATCGCTCTAGTTCAATTTCATCAGCCTTCATTTTATTTTTCGCATTGTCAAGTTGTTTAGAAAGGTCTTTGACACGTTCAAGCTCCAATTTGTACTTCTCCTTAAATTGAATTCATTTTGGTTCAATTACCTTGAGTCGTTGATGTAGTCTAAGATTGCTTTTCTTGAGTTTAAACGACTCCAGGTACAGGTCATTATATGTCTTTTGAATTTCAGATTCATCTTCTTCAGCTGGTAACATATCCTGATCATCTGTACTATCAGTATCAATAACGAAATCAATATTAAGTAGAGAAGAGGCAAAAGCTACAAAGTTTTTTTCGTCTTTTCCAGAATCATCATCAGATTCATCTGAGTCATCCCAAGTAACTTTCATAGCTTTACCCTTCTTCTTAAGGCGATTAGGGCATTCTTGTGCTATGTGACCAAAACTAGAACATTCAAAGCATCGAATTTTATTATCAGAATTCTTAATTTTCTGTTTGACACCATTGTTGCTCACACATGTGTTCGAACTTGCAGTATTCTTCTTTTTCACAAAGGCTTTACTTTTCTCAAGTTTTTCAGCATTCAACTTGTTTGGCTTCCGAAAGAATTTATTGAACTTTTTAACGAACATGGCCAACATCTCAACATCTAAATCACCTTCATCATCAGACTCCTCTATACTTTGTTCAACTATGGATAGGGCAATCCCTTTGGACTTCCTCGGTTTTGAAAGGCTGGACTCAAATATTTGTAGATTTCCTACCAATTGTTCAACTTTTATAGAATCGATGTACTTACTTTCCTCAATAGCTGTAACTTTTGCCTGAAACCTCTTTGGAAGAGACCTAAGGATCTTACAGACAATTCTGTTTTCAGGAATTTTCTCTCCTAGGTTGAAACTGGAGTTGACTATATCACTCAGCTTTGCATAGAACTCATCAAATGTCTCATTCTCCTCCATACGTAGAGTTTCAAAACTAGTAGTCAACATCTGAAGTTTAGAAAGTTTGACAGCCATAGTTCCTTCGTGAGTAGTTTCTAAGATCGTCTAAGCTTCTTTTGCTATCTCACAAGTAGAAATTCTTCTAAATTCTTCTGAGGAAACACAACTAAAAATTGCATTTATTGCCTTGCTATTCCATCCAACTTTTTCATAGTCTGACCTATCCCATGACTCTATCGGTTTATCAGCAAGTTTATCATCCGCCATGTACATTGGTGGACTCCAACCGTTCACAACGGCAAACCATACTCGTTCATCTATAGACTTCAAGTAAGCTCTCATCCTAGCTTTCCAATATCCATAATTCGATCCATCTAGGATAGGAGGTCTAATAGATGATGGTCCATCTCTATGAAAATCCATGCCTATCTGATCTCTCTCAAAGGGTGAGAGAACCTGCTCTGATACCAATTGAAAAACCCCTAGACACAAGTATGTATCTAAACACTAGGTAATGATCTCGCTCGTTCGCTTAAGTAAAAGTCGGAAGAAACATTAAAAACGAAAGTAGAGATGAACGCCAAGATTTTAACGTGGAAAAACCCAAACGGGAAAAAAACCACGGATCCGAACTCGGATCAAAACCAATCACTAGAATAGTAGCAGTTAACAAGACGACTCACAAAACAACCCGTCGATCCAAACGACTTTGTTCGTCTTAGTCTTAATCGCTAGAACCCACGATTCATTGCTTCTTGTGATTGAAGTCCAATCTTAGTAGCCCTCGAGATTGATCTTTCGTCTAGATAGCTCTTAAGACGAAAGATTAAATTCTTGTAGATGAGTGGAACCTTGTTAGTTGAAGAACCAATGTAGCCTCAAGAAGTCTCCTTCAATAATGCTTCTTCAACCACCCTAGAGATAGGGTTTCACAATCCTTATATATGATCTCCAAGATAGAGCCAAATCTAAGTCTTATTCGTAGTCACAAATCCAAGTCTTATCCGTACTCACGAAAGTCCAATTTTATCAACCTTCGTTAGTACGTTCGAACGCGGCCCGGGTGCGTTCGAACGGCATGACTTGAACTCAGGTGTGTTTGAACGTGCCCGAGTGCGTTCGAACGCGACAACTTGAATTCTTCAGGTTGCGTTCGAACGCGTTTGTGAATGCAGCTCTCGGTCTGTGTGAACGCAGTACTCGCGTTCGAACGCGTTTGTGAACGCAGCTCTCTGTTTGTGTGAACGCAGTACCCGCGTTCGAATGCGTTTGTGAACGCGGCTCTCTATCTGTGTGAACGCAGTACCCGCGTTCGAACACGTTTGTGAACACGGCTCTCTATCTGTGTGAACGCAGTACCCACGTTCGAACGAGTTTGTGAATGCGGCTCTCTGTCTGTGTGAACGCAGATTCCGCGTTCGAACGCGTTTGTGAACGCGGTGTGAACTCGACGACTTTTCTCAAATAATCTTGCAATTCTTCAAACCAGAGATATTCTAGACTTGTGTAATGCTCATATACATGTAAAAATACACTTAGAATATTTTGTATACAATTGCCAACAAATAAAAACCTAACACAACCACTAGCTCACGTTGCTACGACAACGATCAAGCCTTGATAGCTAGGTCCATAGGGTCTTGAATAGGGGGGTCAGGATCTGAAATTATTTATAACAAATAATATTAGTCTTTCTATTCATTAAAATTAACCCGGCAAGAAAGATAGTTTTCTGGTTGTAATTATGTACTCTTCATTTCTATATTTGTTTTGTTATTTATTAATCATAATTATATTATTTAATAGTGTATTTAAAATATAATTTAATCTGTCTATTATTCTCCTTGATAATTAAGAAAAATAAGAATTAAGTTATTGTAAATAATTACATAAGAATATACGTACATAACCCTAATAATTATTATAATTAGAGTTGCAGGGTATAGTCAGAGGAGAGAAGGGAAGAAGGAGGAGGAGGAAAGGAAGAAGAAAGAGAAGAAGAAGAAGAAAGAAGAAGGAAGAAGAGGTTTGGGCCATGGGGGAGGGGTGCGGCTGCTGGTGGCCACTCAGCGGCCGGCCTCTCGCCGACGGCTCAATCCTCTGGCGGTATCGAGAGGAAGCCGAGTGAGAGAGAGAGAGAGAGAGAAGGAGGGAGGCTCACCGGCGCTAGTGGAGGTGGCAGCGGCAGCGGATAGAGAGAGAAAGAGTGATTGAGAGAGAGAGAAAGAGAGAAAGGTGAGAAAGAACCCGAAAGAAAGAAGAGAGAGAGAGAGAGAAAGAGGAAGAAAAGGGAGAGAGGCGATAGGGAGGGAGACTACGGCAGCGGCGGGGGCCCACCTTGCCAACTGGCTCGGCCAGGTTGGCCGGGCCAACGCTTGGGGCGCGTGGCGCCCAACCCAGCTGCCACTGCATGGCACGAGCTGTCATGCCATGCAATGGAGAAATTTTTTTTTTTGGTTGTTATAGCCATGCATGTATTTAGGGTTGTGGGTGTTACACTCAATCCAGTCTTCGCCAGATCCGCCACGAACTCCGTCTCATCTACTAATCTAAAAATATTTCCACCAGAAGGTGGTGAGCATAAAGTCCAGCAAGTTTCTACTTCTATAGTCTAAAAGTATTGTGATGAATGATACAACAATAAGTATGAATATGTGCATCATGATCAAAGTAATGCATTAGCAATTAATAACCTACCATGCAATCAATCTAGACAATCAAGTTGTCAAACTCGAGCTCACACTTAGCTCCGCCCATAGGTTATGTCAACACCACACCACATAATATGCATCATCTTAGACTACCAAGTCTGCCACATAGGCTCATGTAGAGCCACGCCCCAAGGCCATATCAATCCTCACACCCGACCACACATACCCCAAGACCCTAGCGGTAGTATCGCTAGCCTATCACCCGGCGAACAGTATGACCGATTGTCTGCTACCATAGATTAAGGACCTCAGTCGTAAACTCATCACAATGGTCAGTATCGCATATTGATACTATCATCCGAGCCTTCGGCTCCACTTTATCGCGCCACTATGCGGAAATCATGAGTCGTCGCTCACGAACGCTCTCACTCTGCGTCATCGGGTACTGCTAGGTCTACGTCATCCTACCCTTCTCTCTCTCTATCTTATATACTCTAAATATTTTGACTCTCGTCGATCGACAGTAAATGGCCCATCGCCCGGCAAAACGGCTACCTGATTGTCTGGGAAATCAACAAACTAAGACCTCAAGTATGAGCCCTAATATATACTAGTATAAGAATATCCCCCACCCCAAACCCTAGCTAGGGAGGTGTCAGGTACTATCGACACGCAGTAGTCACCCCCTTTATGGTTGTGCAAGTGTGCAAGTAGCATGATAGTACCCAACACAACAAGCATAATGTAACACCCATCATTATCATGTTTTGCATGCTAAACACATGATCATGCCCAATAAGTATGTGAAGGCATCATAATATGTGAAATCGTACTGAACCGCAAAATATAAATACCATGCATGATAGTGCAATAATAACGGTAAGGAAAACATATGCACATGCATGATATGGATGTGATGATTTCACAAAATATGATATTTCATTCTCTTCACTACTCTAGATTATAGGAGTTTCACTTGCCTGAACCGCTTTCCTAACACTAGCTGCAACTACACACGAGATCATCCTCATAGGGAACGGAGTCCACCTCAATAAGAAAAGTAAATGAAAAGCATGAGCACAATAATCCTTCCACTAATTAGTTAAATAATCTTATGGACATTTACTACCGGCTTAGGTAGGTCCATCTCGTAATTCCTACCCCTATTAGTCAGCTAGAGCTGACATAGCTGTACCAATATCTGACACGTTATTAAGCGAAATAAAAATATTCTCCTCAAACTATCGCCCAAGCATTATTATCAAAATTATGAGAGATAGCATAGACAATATTTAACTAATAAGCTTCATCAAAAGAAATGCAATTTGCTTAATATGCTTAATATCTATTTCCTACATTTCATTTGTATTAATTCTCCAGTAAGATCAATTAATACAGATACACTCGAACCACTCTCTTTTGATAAATTTGAATTAGCCCAAAATTATAATAAGCAAATGTTCAGATCCAATTTGAGCTAGTTCCTGATATCTGTTATTTGTAACGGCACTCTCAAGCTAGGGGCGCGCCGAGCACAACCCGACACATTAATTATAAACAATTAATTAAGCCTCACGATTGCCATCATTAAAAATAATTAAATAATGACTTAATAATTTAAAGAGATAAATCAGTGGGTAAACACTCTATTTTGCCGGCACAAAGCCAAAATAAATTTTCTAAGAATTGGCCCAAGCCTTCCATAAACTAGAAAAATACATGGGTTGGGCTATAGCCCAAACAACCCCTAAGTTGGGTTGGGTTGCCTACAGCCCAAGCTTGGGCTGCCTAGACTGGGTTGCACGTAGCCCAACCCACCCCATGTTTAGGTTGGGCTGCACCCAGCCCAGCCTAACACACTAGTCGGGGCGTGCCTAGCCCAACCCGACACACGAGCTAGGGGTACGCCTAGCCTAGCCCGCCCTGGGCTAGGCCATGCCCAGCGCAACCCGACACACTAGCTGGGGGCGCGCCCAGCCTAGTCCGTCACTTGGGCTGGGGGTGCTCCCAAACATCCTCCCTTCCTTGACTCGGATTAGCTAAGGAAGAGAATGAGAAAAGGGTTGTCGGCGAGCACCACCGTCGGCAGCCAAGTCAGTACTTTAGCGCCCCCCCCCCCGCCGCCGACTGAGGAAGGCACCATGGTGCCAACCAGCAGGCAGAGAAAGCGATAGCTGCCAACAAGGCAAAAAAAAGCCCCCACGGTGGGGAGGAAGCTGCCCTCCCCTTGGCTAATAGAAGGTAGCTAAGGGGGAGCCTAGCTGCCAGAGGTGGCCAACGGTGAGGACAGTTCTTGCCAAGGCCACCGACCAAAGCAAGGGGCCACTCGGCAATTCCGACCGTTGCAAAGGGGAAGCTCACTGGACCGGCACGACAAGGCATGAAGATGCCGGCTAGTTGGATCACGGCGAGGCTGAGAGGGGAACTTTCGGAGAGAAAACTTAAATAATTATTGATCCATGGGGTTGGCGTTGCTAGTGGTGCTCCGGCGTGGCATGAAGGAGATGGGAGGGAGAGTGAGCTGGTGGGGAGAAGAAGGAAGAAAGAAAAAAAAAGAAAAGATGGAGAAGAAGAAAGAGAGAGGGAACGGAAAAGGAGGAAAGGGGCACACGTGCATGCCCTTAAGCACGTGTTGAGCACGTGCATGCCCATTTTTTTAAATATTTCTCTGGTTGTTACATAGTAGGTTAGGATTTTATTTAATTAGTTAAATTTAGCTTTGCATAGTTTTAGGAAAATATTCGCTAAATATTCTACAGACCACTGAATAATATCAAGCTAAATGGATAAGATTGCCAAACTCCAGATCTACATCTTTGGTATTCACGACTTCTCTAGATTCTTATTTAATCAAGTTAGTTAGTTAGCTTTATCTTATTATTTAAATTTTAAATAAATCGGATAATCTACATGTGGATCCAATTTGCTAAGGATTTTTACTCCTATAAATTGGAGTAGACATGTATAATAATCATTGGAAGAAATATGAGTTTAGCCAGTTATTATTTTCGTCCTTATTTTTTATCTAGCCGTTACATCGCTTTATTTTTCTAGGAGTAGATCATAGCCGTAGAAATATTTCAACCTTTCAAACCCTCGCCATCTCTTACCTCCTTCAGCCACCCTACCCTATGGCCGACCACCACCACCCTTGGCCATCCGCCACCGTCTGACGACCGCCGCAACATTGGATAATTACTATTCTGCCCTCAATCGACGTTGCTCCACTAACTCACAAGGCTACCTTCACCTAAATTTTTATAATTTTATTTTGTCCGGATTAATCCAGATCTCATTCATAACATAAATCTCCTTTTATCCCATAAATTGAATAAGAGATATCATGTTGGGACGAAAAGAAAAAGATAAACCTAGTTTATCTAGTTATCTTTTATCTCAACTTTTGGTTGGGATAAAAAAGAATCAGGTTATCCCATCAGTTATCCCAAAGAGCAAAATGACTAATTTGTCATCTCCAATACTAACCAAACATTTATTTTAAGCTAACTAATTTTTTTCTATACTATTTATATTGATGTATTGAGCCGTATTTTGGAGGTTCCATGTTGACTATTGTAATGACATAATTATAATGCTGTGATATACTTTTTGGAAATTGTTGAAAATAATTTAATATGGGCTATTTGTGATGGAACCTATATTGTATAAATTACGACAAATTCAAGTCAAATTATTTTTTGGATAGAAATTAAAAAATAACTATGAGTAGACAATATAAGAATTATAAAATGAAATTACAAATATTTATTTATTGGTGGATGTGCTCAGGAATGCTAGGATTAAAGGAATTAAGATTGACAGGGGTGCCTCGGCTCTTTCGCAACTAATGTTTGCCGATGATTTGTTAATTTTTGGTAAGGCTAGAATGAAGGAAGCAGCCATCATAAAAGACTGCATTGACATCTACTGCTCTTGGTCGGGGCAAGCCATCAACCTAGAGAAGTATGCTATACTCTTTAACTCTAAAATTGAGGCGGATAGAAGGAATCGGATCATGGCCCTACTCAAAGTCAAGAACCTGGATAGGAAAGACAAATACCTAGGGAACCCAATGCTCCTCCCTAGGTCCAAGGCCGAAGCTCTCTCTTTTATGATTAACAGATTCAAGGAGAAGTTGGATGGATGGAAAGCCAAGCTCCTCTCACATGCGGGGAGGTTGGTATTGATTAAGACTGTTCTCAGCTCCTTACCAGTCTACTATATGTCTACAGTCATCTTCCCCAACACTGTGATCAATAAACTAATGTCTCTTATAAGAGACTTTTGGTGGGGCATGGATGACAGCAAGCGGAAAGTCTATCTCAAAAGCTGGGACTTTATCTATAGGCCCCTTAAACTTGGAGGGGTAGGGGTGAGGAAGCTGCTTCCGATGAACCATGCTCTTGTCTCCAAACTTGCCTGGAGGCTATTGAAGAATCCCTCTACTATATGGGCACGAGCCCTCAAGGAGAAATACTTTCCCTTCTACTCCTTTTGGACCGCAAAAAAGAAGCAGGCTTTGTGAATGTGGAGCTCAGTCTTGCAAATTAAAGATTGGCTGAAGAAAGGAGCTTATTGGGTGGTTGGCAATGGAGCATCGATCTCAATTAAAGATGACCCTTGGATTCATCAGCTCGACTTAGCTGACCTGCAACTGCCTAAAGTGATTACAAGAGTGGAGCACTGCCTCTGCAGAGATGGGTGGGATAGGAACTTAGTGACCTCCATCTTTCCTCAAGAGGTGGTAGCAACTATCCTTAATTCTAGACTCAGCTTGGCATCTGTCACTACGTCAGATACCCTAATTTGGATGGAAGCATACCCCGTCTAGCATCTTCTCGACTAGCTCCTTCTACAAAGAGATATGTACTGTAGAAGGGGCATCCCCCTCAAACCATGATGATAATAGGAAGCTCTGGAATCTAGTATGGCACAAAATCGAGGTTATCCCCAGAGTTAGAGCCTTCCTATGGCGCTGCTGATACGATTCGGACTTCACCGATGTTTCTCGAGCATGGATTCACTTCAAGAGTGTCTTTGTTTCTTATTTTAATGTTTAATTTCTAAGAAAATACGTTGTCTATAAGTCGCGTTCGAACGCGGGTGGAGTGAGTTCGAACGTGGTTGTGAACATGGTTGTGAATAGGTTGTGAGTGTGTGCATTCTGCGTTCGAACGCACTGTGGACGCCTTCATCGCATTCGCAAATCCAGAGAAGGGAAAGAGGCATGTTCGATCGCGCGTTTGAACGCCTGCATCGCGTTCGCAAATCCAGAGAAGAGCGACTTTGGTGTGTTCGAACGTGGTCGAGCGTGTTCGAACGCGGTCGGCGAAATTGTATTATTTATAGTTAATTTTGAGTTATTGATTAGCCTCTAAATGATTAATGATATGATCTCGTCTTTTTGGTGAAGGGTCGATCTCTTCCAATTCTTGATCTGGACTAGATCTGGCACGGAATTTTGAAATAAGATCCCGAAATATTCCGCCGTCGGATCGACGTGAAACTTTGATATGTTGTAGCCCCAGAAAAGAGCTTTTCAACAAATCTAGTTTCAGGCGAATCGGAGTTGGGGATCTCGAGATATCGTTCTTTTAGTGGACGAACATCAGGATGCTCTGTTTTGGATCCGTGGATGGAGGCACGAGATCCTAGGTAATGGTGGATGGTGGACCGGTGTTAATGTGGTGGCACCGGTGAAAAGTGATGGTGGAAGGGTTGTGGTTGATGGAAGGATTAGGGCAAGTGTTGGATAGATTGGACGAAGGGGGAGAAGAGGGCCACCCCTAAGGGACTAGGGTGATTAGCCGGACGAGGGAGGTTAGAAGCGGCGTCGCCGGGGATTGAGAGAACGGGAGCAAAGAAGACGAAGGAGGCAAGGCAAAACTCAATCTCAATAATCAATAATAAATTTTGGTTGCCCTACACATCCTTTTATAGGCTAACCAACAACTCACATTAACCCTAAAACACAATTTTCGCCGACCGCGTTCGAACGCACCGAATTAGCTCTTCTGGATTTGCGAACGCGATGCAGGCGTTCGAACGCGTGATCGAACACGCCTGTCGGTATTTGAGAACGCGGTGCGTTCGAACGCATAGTACATTCTCTTCACCACGTTCACAACCCCGTTCACAAACCGCGTTCAAACTCACTCCACCCGCGTTCGAACGCGACTTACAGAAAACTTATTTTAATGGAAATTAAACACTAAAACATGAAATAAAAACACTCCTAAAGTGAATCCATGCTCGAGACGACGTCGGTGAAGTCCGAATCGTATCAATCCACCACGCTTCCGCAACCTTGTCCTCAAGGTTTGAAGTTTGTGAAGCAATCTTTGAACTCTGGCTTAAGTTCCTCCATGGTATGATCTTCTGCATTGGTTCCCCACATATCTGAAGATATAGGAAATGCTGGTGCTGAAAGAGCGGCAAGCTCACTTGTGTCCGATTGGCGCGAAAGAGCATCGGCGGCTCGATTTTCAATCCCCTTTTTGTAGACTAATTTGTAGTCATACCCAAGGAGTTTCGTGACCCACCGTTGTTGGGCTGGGGTGTGCACACGTTGCTCCATGAAGTAGGGTAAGCTACGCTAGTCCGTGCGGATAGTAAATCGTTGGCCAATCAAGTAGGGTCGCCATTTGGTGACGACGTGTAGAATCGCTAGCATTTCGCGCTCGTAGGTAGATAGCTGTCGCGACTGACTTGACAATGCTTTGCTCATATATGCCACGGGTCTGCCCTCTTGCATCAAAACTGCTCCAATGCCCTCACCCGAAGCGTCGCACTCCACCACAAAGGGCTTGCCGAAATCTAGTAGTGCTAGAACCGAAGCTGTAGACATAGCTGTCTTCAAGGCTTCGAAGGCCTCCGTTGCTTTGCCCGTCCATTGAAACCCACCTTTTCTGAGTAAGGAGGTCAGCGAGGCAGCAATTTTGCCATAGTTGGCAACAAATCGCCGGTAGTACCTTGTCAATCCAAGGAATCCCCTCAATTCCCTCTGATTAGTAGGAATCGGCCAATCCACCATATTCTTGATCTTGCTTGGGTCGACTTCCATTCCTTTTACAGAGATTATATGCCCCAAGTACTCCACTCTTGACTCTCCCCAAAGACACTTGCTCATCTGAACTTTTAGTTGCTTTTGTCGTAAGATATTTAATACCTCCCGCACGTGCCGCAAGTGCTCACTCCAATTCCTGCTGTATACTAGAAATCATCAAAGAAGACGAGCACGTACCGACGCAAGAGTGGGCGGAAGAGGTCATTCATCAGCCCTTGGAAGGTGGCCGGTGCATTGGTGAGCCCAAACGGCATGACTCGGAACTCATAGTGGCCATCGTGAGTTCGGAACGCCGTTTTGTGTACATCTTCAGGGTCGACTCGGATTTGATGGTATCCCACTCTTAAGTCAAGTTTGCTGAAGTAGGCCGACCTGGTGAGCTCATCCAGCAACTCCTCGATCACCGGTATTGGATACCGGTCCTTGACAGTAATTGCATTCAAGGCTCGGTAGTTGACGCAAAACCGCTAACTCCGGTCTTTCTTCCGAACCAGCAGCACCGGCGATGAGTAGGCACTTCTACTCGGTTGAATAATCCCTTGCTCGAGCATTTCCTCCACTAATTTACTGATCTCTTCCTTCTGGACATGCGGGTACCAATAGGGTCGGACATTCGTAGGTTCAGCCCTTGGAATGATTTGGATGCGATGGTCATGACGACGGTTCGACGGTAGTCCTCGGGGTTCCTTGAAGAGATCCTGAAACTCCTGCAGCAGCTCTTCCATGTTAGAGGCTACTTCCTTTGGTGGTGGATGTTCTGGTTCAACAATAGCCATTTGCAATAGTAGAGCTCGGTCCCCTGCACAAGGAAAACCCACAAGTGGTTGCAATGTCAGCCCTTGCCGCGGTTTATTTCCATCCAGTAGCACCCTTCTTCCATTCCTCCGAAATGTCAGTGTGAGGTTTGAGAAATCAAATGTTACGGGCCCCAAGCTTTGAAGCCATTGAGTCCCCAAAACAATATCGGCACCTTGCAAGGCCAACGGATAAAGGTCCAATGTGAAAGTTTGGCCTTGCACCTTCAATTCCACACCTCCACAAATAAAATCTGCTCGCAATGTGGTGCCATCTCCGATCGTCACATCGAACCCTTCCATGGGTTCCGACTCGAGCCCAATCTTCCTAAGGAGCCTCTTGTCAATGAAGTTGTGGGTGGACCCGGTGTCAATCAAGATTCTCACTGTGGTTTTCTTGACTACCCCGTTTACCCGCAAGGTTTTTGGCGCAGCTGTCCCCGAATAGGCGTGGAGGGAGATTTCGGCTATCATGTCC
The DNA here is from genome assembly GCF_019914945.1 of Typha latifolia. Classification (NCBI taxonomy): domain Eukaryota; kingdom Viridiplantae; phylum Streptophyta; class Magnoliopsida; order Poales; family Typhaceae; genus Typha; species Typha latifolia. The sequence goes on from NC_133093.1 coordinate 4,215,401, forward strand.
TCCACGGGTTGCTCCTCAGTTTCTTCTCCTTGATGTCCAGCCACATCTGCACCTTCAGCTGCAAACTCGTCCTCCGCTTCCTCCAATCCATCGATTAGCATCACCGATCCCATCGGTTTAGCGCAGCGATGCTCGGGTACAAACTTCTCATCACAACGGAAGCATAGGCCCTTGGTTCTTCTTTCTTCTACTTGGGCTGGGGTGAGTGCTCGTCCCGGACCTCTAGGTGCATACTTCACATCTTGGGATGGCTTCAAGGGTGCTCGAGGAGGTACCACTATAGCAGCAACCCTTGGTACTCCGATAGTATTTTCCGCCGCTATGTTTGGTTGAGCTTGATTGCGGCTTCCTAGGCTCATCCAACTCTGTTTCAAGTGTATCTTCATGGCCCTATGTTTGTCTTCCATAAGCACCGCATCTTCGAAGGCCTCCTTTAAGGTTCTAGGTCTTAAAGCCCTCACATCGGCTTGTATGTCACCCCGCAGCCCGAAGATGAAGGTGCTGCGAAGTTGCTGATCCGTCCATGGTGGATGACATCAGCTACTAATCCTCTCAAATTCTTCTTGGTATGACCCAACCGTGGTCTTTTGCACCGTCTTTGAGAGGAGAGCATCAAAGTCTTCATATCCTGATGCTCCAAATCGCTGTGTGATATTAGCGCAAAATTCAGCCCAAGTTTCGATAGCCTCAGTGGCATTGGCTGCTCGAAACCAATGAAGCGCCGCATCCTAAAGGTGGAAGCTCGCAAGCGTCACCTTGTACTCTTCCGCCGTTCCTTGGTATGCAAAGAATTGCTCCGCTCTATACAACCAATCGATCGGGTCGCCACCTTTGAACTTGGGGAATTTGAGACGCACGACTTGTCCACGGATGCCATTGTCTCGTTCCGGATCATGTCCTTGTCTAACCGGGGGAGGATGCACCATGAAGGGTTGATGATCCCTCCTTCGGTTTTGATTAACTTGTTGTCGTTCCGGATCGTATTGACCCGCCCATGGATCTTGATCTCCAAGGCGGTCTCCATAGTGGTTCACCCGTCGGATGGGTTCACCTGCAACTGGACCTGGTGTAACCATTCTTGCTTGCCTCTGCCCATAGGGTGGTGGTAGCAGCGGCTCTTGTGGTTGCAAAGGCTGAACCGGTGGCGGTGGGTTCAAGGGGGTGGACTCGCGTCGTGGGGTCGATGGTGCTTTCCCGTTCGCCCGTAGTTCCCGCATCATCTCCATCATCATCTGGTTGTTGATGGCCAATTGCTCTGAAATAGACCCCAACACGGCTTGAACGCTAGACCCCAACACGGCTTGAACGCTAGGTTCTTCCGTATTCTCACTAGATTGGGCGGTTCCACGGGTGGAAGTCCTTGAAATAGTTTCTCCCTCCTCTATTGGGAGAATCTCTTCTTCATCATCTCGCCGTGCAGCCATGGATCTGGTTGTCGTCATTGGAAGCGCTTGTCCGAGGAAAGGTGGCTCTGATACCAGATTGATACGATCTCGCCTTTTTGGTGAAGGGTCGATCTCTTCCAATTCTTGATCTGGACTAGATCTGGCATGAAACTTTGAAATAAGATCCCGAAATATGCCGCCGTCCGATCGACCTGAAACTTTGACGTCTTGTAGCCCCAGAAAAGAGCTTTTCAACAAATCTAGTTTCAGGCGAATCGGAGTTGGGGATCTCGAGATATCGTTCGTTTAGTGGACGAACGTCAGGATGCTCTATTTTGGATCCGTGGATGGAGGCACGAGATCCTAGGTAATGGTGGATGGTGGACCGGCATTAATGTGGTGGCACCGGTGAAAAGTGATGGTGGAAGGGTTGTGGTTGATGGAAGGATTAGGGCAAGTGTTGGATAGATTGGACGAAGGGGGAGAAGAGGGCCACCCCTAAAGGACTAGGGTGATTAGCCGGGCGAGGGAGGTTAGAAGCGGCGTCGCCGGGGATTGAGAGAACGGGAGCGAAGAAGACGAAGGAGGCAAGGCAAACTCAATCTCAATAATCAATAATAAATTTTGGTTGCCCTACACATCCTTTTATAGGCTAACCAACAACTCACATTAACCCTAAAACACAATTTTCGCCGACCGCGTTCGAACTCGCCCGACCGCGTTCGAACGCACCGAATTAGCTCTTCTGGATTTGCGAACGCGATGCAGGCGTTCGAACGCGTGATCGAACGCGCCTGTCGGTATTTGCGAACGCGATGCAAGTGTTCACAGTGCGTTCGAACGCACAGTACATTCTCTTCACCACGTTCACAACCCCGTTCACAAACCGCGTTCGAACTCACTCCACCCGTGTTCGAACGCGACTTACAGAAAACTTATTTTAATGGAAATTAAACACTAAAACATGAAATAAAAATACTCCTAAAGTGAATCCATGCTCGAGACGACGTCGGTGAAGTCCGAATCGTATCACTAAAAGGATGTGGATGGCAACTAGAGGTCATTATTGATTATTGAAGAATTGAGTTTTGCCTTGCCTACTTCGTCTTCTTCGCTCTCGTTCTCTCAATCCCCAACGACGCCGCTTATAACCTCCCTCGACTAGCCAATCACCCTAGACTCTTAGGGGCGGTCCTCTCCTTCCCCTTCTTCCAATCTATCCAACACTTGCCCTAACCCTTCCATCAACCATAACCTTTCCATCACCACTTTTCACCGGTGCCACCCCACAAACGCTGGGCCACATCCAATCACCATCATCCTAGGATCTCGTGCCTCTATCCACGGATCCTAAATAGATCACCTTGATGTTCGTCCATTAATCGAACAATATCTTGAGATCTCGATATCCGATTTGCCTAAAACTTGATTTATTGGAAAGCTCTTTTCTGGGCTACAACCTATCTAAATTTCACGTTGAGCCGATGGCGGCATGTTTCGGGATCTTCTTTCAATGTTCCGTGCCAGATCCAGTCCAGATCAGAGAATTGGAAGAGATCAAACCTTAGTTTAAGGGGAAATCGTATTCAGCTGGTAATCGAGCCACCATTCCTCGGACAAGCACTTCCTATGACGACTACTAGAGCCATGGCTGCACGGCGAGATGATGAAAAAGAGATTCTCCTAATAGAGGAGGGAGAAATAGTTGCGGGGACTTCCACCAGCAGAACCAACCCGATCTAATCGAATACGGAAGAACTTAGTGTTCAAGCCGTGTTGGGGTCTCTTTCCGAACAAATGGCTATCAACAACCAGATGATGATGGAGATGATTCAGGAAATACAGGCATGGTCGAAACCTTCTTCAACAAGCATGGCAATCACAAGGCAGCATGGGGAGCTCTCCGCAACATACCCAACATTCTCCACGGCCTTCCCGTCCCCTACAAAAATAGGAGAGAGTTCAGCTATACAGCAAGATCGAGCTTCTACACCCCGACCCATTGTCAGCCGCAATGAACCGCCACCGGCTACAATGGGATCCTCAACCATTGTAGCAGCCCTCGAAACCTCCACATCTTCCCATGCAACGGAGACCTCATCAACAAACTGCGAAGGGCTGGTTGCACCATTCCTGATCCCTGCAGAAACAGCGAAGAGTCCAGCTTCAAGGCAACAGTTTCCTCCGACGAGCTCAACGGTTGGAAATGTTTTTTTGACGTCAGAACAAAGTTCTTTGATGAGTCGACAACCGTGTGAACCGCTATTGAATAGAGGAAGACCACACATGGCCGCTGGATATCCCTCGTTAGGAATCCTCATCAGTGATGAGGGAGATGATCTGAAACCGCCAGTTCCGACACTTGGGCCGCCTTACACCACCTCCCTTTGCAACTACGGCGAGTCGGCAACTAGGAAGAAATCGCATATGGCCTCCAGCGACCTTCCATCATTCTCCTCGGTTAATCGACCGCGACAGCGTCGTCACCGGCGATGACGTTGCAGCTCCCCGCCAAGCTACAACTCAAAGGAGAAGGCCACGATCTTCCACCCATGGCAGCACCGACTACTGATAGCCCCGTAAAGACCTCGCAGGCTACTGCTTTTCTCACCCAGACAACCGAAAGCTTCCTGCCATGGCTACGACAGGAAAGAGAAGAAGGAGATGAAGATTTTATTTTTTTGGCCAACTTCGGCTGTCCATCTCCACCGATGGCCGTAACACCATTGGGAACCTTGCTAAAGCAACTACTGGAGGTGGTCACTACTCAGCCAAGGCTGACACCCGCCAAGGCAACTCCTATGGCAACGACTGGTGGAGATAAAATTATGAGAGAAATATTAGGGGTTTCAAATATTTTTGAAAACCCTAAGTCGTTAGAGTTTCAAGATAGCTACATGGTTGGGCTTGACTAGGTGGAATTGCTAGACATGAGCTGGGTTGGACCTATGAGCCAAAGGGGTCAAGTCGAGCGTGAGTCATCTCGGGACTTCAGGACTTAGTTAAGTCAACTATGGGACATGATCAGAAACCCTCTACTTGACTTAAGATGAGTTTGCTTATACTAGGATACATTTGACTTGGATCTTAATCCATGGAGTGGGCAGAACGATTATGAGCACAACCAACAATCAGTTCGGCTATTTGAACCTAACTTGAGTTACTAGGAGAACCTAATCTAGATCCACCAACTACATCTAACTCGACCTCCCGAGTGCAATCGGATGCACCAGATTTCTATTGCTGAACTAACATTGAGTCAATTGGTTCGACCACCCGAGACCAAGTATACAACTATCCAAGATCGATTGAGGATGACCCCCTTTTTGGCGGTTTATGGTCGTATTTCCCCTATCTTGCGTGCCTACGATAGACTTGCGGTGGCGGAGAGGACCGAGCTTGACTTAGTTGACTTAGAACTTGCTGATAGAGATGAAACCTTGAGACGGCTCAAGATGCACTTAGCAACAGCCCAACAACGGTGGGCCATGAAACTCCTTGGGTATGATAACAAATTAGTCTACAAAAAAGGGATCGAGAATCGAGCAGCGGATGCCCTTTCGCGCCAACCGGACACAAGTGAGCTTGCCGCTTTTTTAGCACCAACATTTCCTTTATTTTCAGATATGTGGGGAACCAATGCAGAAGATCATACCACGGAGGAGCTTAAGTCAGAGTTCCAAGATCGCTTCCCAAATTTCAAACCTTGAGGACAAGGTTGTAGAAGCGTGGTGGATTGATACGATTTGGACTCACCAATGTCGTCTTGAGCATGGATTCACTTTAGGAGTGTCTTTGTTTCTTATTTTAATGTTTAATTTTAAGAAAATAAGTTTTTTGTAAGTCACATTCGAGTGTAGGTGGAGTGAGTTCGAACACGGTTGTGAACGGATTGTGAGAGTGTGCATTGTGCGTTCGAACGCCGCGTTCGAACGCACTGTGAATGCCTGCATCGCGTTCGCAAATATAGAGAAGGGAAACAAGCGTGTTCGATCGCGCGTTTGAATGCCTGCATCGAGTTCGCAAATCCAGAGAAGAGCGAACTCCGTGCATTCGAACGCGATCAAGCATGTTTGAACGTGTCGGCGAAATTGTATTATTTAGGGTTAATTTTGAGTTATTGGTTAGCCTCTAAAAGGATGTGGATGGCAACCAGAGGTCATTATTGATTATTGAAGAATTGAGTTTTGCCTTGCCTCCTTCGTCTTCTTCGCTCTCGTTCTCTCAATCCCCGGCGACACCGCTTCTAACCTCCCTCGACCGGCCAATCACCCTAGACTCTTAGGGGCAGTCCTCTCCTTCCCCTTCTTCCAATCTACCCAACACTTGCCCTAACCCTTCCATCAACCATAACCTTTCCATCACCACTTTTCACCGGTGCCACCCCACAAACGTCGGTCCACCTCCAACCACCATCATCCTAGGATCTTGTGCCTCCATCTACGGATCCTAAACAGACCACCCTAATGTTCGTCCACTAATTGGATTATATCTCGAGATCCCCATATTCGATTTGCCTAAAACTTGATTTGTTGGAAAGCTTTTTTCTGGGGCTACAACCTATCCAAATTTCACGTTGATCCGACGGCGGCATCTTTTGGGATCTTATATCAAAGTTCCATGCCAGATCCAGTCCAGATCAAAGAATTGGAAGAGATCAAACCTTAGCCTAAGGGGAGATCGTATCAGTGGCTTTGTAGGAGCACTCCTGGTGCTGGTAGCTCTCGGTAGGCATAATTTAGATGTGGATGCCAACTGCCCTACTTGCCATCACAAAGCAGAAACAGTTGAACATATGCTGCTGGGATGTACTGCAGCTAGGGCAGTATGATTTTCTTCCATCTTGGGCCTCCGAATAGATCACTATCCTCAGAGGCTAGACTATTGGCTCCTAGACTTAAATGCAAAGCTCTCTCCTGATCTACTCTCCTATGCATTTAACCTAATGCGGGCTATATGGAAAGGAAGGAATAGAATGGAGTTTAAAGGTGAGGAAATCAGCGTGGCGAAGGTATTATAGGAAGCTGCCAGACTATTCAAACCCTGTAGTTAAGGCATGCATACCCCTACCCATGGGAACACGATGGTAGCAGCCAAGGAGTGTCAAAAAATCAGAGATATGACCTGCTGGGTTGATGCAGCCTGGAGCCAAGGCCATACTGGAGGAGTTGGGGTGGCAATATGTACGTTCCCTTAGGCATTCACCTAGGGAAGTTGCTTCTTTTAGAGCACTGCGAAAGTGCGTTGGTGGGTGAAGTGCTTGCTATGTTGGAAATTCTTAAGGACCTCTCAAGGTTGGAAGCCACTGGCCCTTGCTGGATTTTCAGTGACTCGCAGCTAATCATGAATTCTATTAATGGTGTGGGAGGTCCAGTGAACTGGACGATCAAGACGATTATCCAAGAATGTCTTAGGTGGATCTCGCTACTTCCTAGTATCAAAGTCTACTACACAAATTGGTGCAACAACAAAGTAGCACACACTCTAGCTAGCCTAGCTGATCAATCAAACCCTTGTAAAATCTGGTCTGATCCACCTTGGGATTATCACTGTAATTCAGAATATCAATGAACATCTAGTCCACGGACTATTCTTAAAAAAAAAGAAATACGGAAAGGGAAATAATATCAATTTTATCATTTTAATATCTTACCCTAACTTATCACAACCAAACACCATACTTATTACTTTTTTATCCAATACATCATTTTATTTATCCTCTTTTTACTCAACCAAACACAAAAAGAAAAAAAATTAGAAATTAAGAGTTATTCCGAAATAAATCTTCATTATGATCTACCATTTGAAAGCAACTTCGAACACTTGTAACTCTGATAAATATTTATCACATTCAACCTTCTAATAGTGCTCTTAGTGTGGCAATATTGACTATCTTCTTACCACCATTTGAATACATCCTAATGTTGTTTGAGCAGTATTAGAAAGTTGAATTGTTATTGAAATCTAATTATATTAAAACTCATCTGAAGTATTTTATGCCTTCTAACATATATATGAAAAATAAAGTTTATGCAATTCAAAAATAAGTACATTTATTCTACTAATTTGCAGAATGATAAGTCATGTCATATGATTTTTTCTATTGGGTTGATCCTCCTCAAAGTAATGAAAGTCACAAGAATAAAGCTACTAAGAAGACGGAGAATGATCTAATAGATTTGATTAAAATCTACAATAAGAGAAGCAAGAATTGAAAGCAAACCTATCTAGGTTGGAGGAAGCTAATTATAACATTCTCAAGAGGAATGAAGAATTACAAGTTTATATTAGAAACAAACAAAAAAAGCACATGAGAGTTTATATCTTTGATTGTTGTATGATTATTGCTTTATGTTTACTTATTTATTTTTGTAAGCAATCAAACACTGTATTTAACCTTTGTAAGCAGTAAAACACTAAAAATCTTTACTTACTTTGAATAGAAATCAATTAAATATTATAAATCTTTGTAAGCACTTAAGCACTTAAACCTTTGTAACAACATATCTAGAACTTTGAAAGTAGTCAACCTATTCACCATTCTAAGTTATAGATCTTTGTAAGCAGTCAAGTAACAAACATGTCTAGAACTTTGTAAAAATCCAGAACATGTCTAACCCAAAACTATTTAAACATACAAATAATATGTCTAAAATATCTGGTCAGTATCAACTTAAATATACAAACAACATCTAAATACAACAAAACACATCTAAAACATGTCCAACCGAGATTGCTATTAATATGAACATCAACATCCAAGACATTGTCTTAAACACATCTAGAACATCTGGTCAATGTCAATCTAAGTCATATTTTTAAATTGTAATGATCTCCTTTACCATTGTAACGATCACCTTCCTAAACCCCAAAATCACCTTCCTAACCTCACAATCGCTGCAAGTCTAAGTCTGAAGACTAAACTAGATTCTGACTCATGTAGAGAAAGTTAGGGTTACCGTGGATCTCCAAAGTTAAGAGTGAACTAGAGATCCAACGGTTGGATGGTAGAATACTTTTTTGGTATTGAGATAGATTCAGGATGGAGAACGAATCTATTAGGATGGATTGTGGAAAGGGGAGGCCGAGGAGGCATGGTGGTGAATGACCTAGATTTATGGTAAGAAGATGGACATGACAATGGTGAAAGTCAAGGTAATCGGTAGAGAAGGGATAGAGAAGAAGTAGGGCCATTCCTTATGGTCAAGAGGGTGTGGCCAAATAAAGAGGAAGGCAGCAATAAAGATCGTCAATGGTAGCTAGGGTTCCAAAGCTTGGAGGTAGTTGAATAAGGAGGAAGGAGACGATCTTGCAAATTAACTTCAATATTTCAAGATGACTAACTAGGTGCATACCACATATATTTATAGGTGGCTCCCTAGCTTGGCTAGACTTGCCAATATAATTGAACAGGCTAATGTCCTACTGCCCAACATAAGCAAAAACTCATAAAAAAATCTCCTAGACTTGGGCTTCTCGTCGTCGAGAGTTCGAATGGCCTTGAGGGCGTTCGAACCGCCTAATTAATTTTTTAACTCTCAAGTGAATGCATTTGAATGATCTTGAGGGCATTTGAATGTCTAATTAATATTTTGACTATCATGTAATTGCATTTATACAACTTTGAGGGCGTTCGGACGCCCAATCTCGAGACTTGCTCCTTTGACTGATTGGAGCCTTTATTTCTTCTACAAACAAACTAATAGATAATTGTTACATTCCATCATCATTTAAAGCTCCCATGTCCTCATTAGCATCTTCATGGCCATCTATAGCATCATGCTTCCCATTATCTTTGCCATCAGTGGCTAGGTGTGAAGCGCTCGTCATAGCAAAAGCATATACTCTTTGCTCGTCGCTCCTCTACCTGCACAGGTGTGAGAGTACAGACAATAGATAGATGGCTTCCTTTCATATGAGCTAAAGGCTTAAGTAGAGCCTTAGGGCCTAGAATACCTACTGCTGGTCTCGATGTTGTAGCCTACTCACTTGTAGTCACTGATGGCCCAGCAGATTCATTGTCATCCAATCTAGGCCATGTTTCTTGGTTATTACTCCATAATTCTTTGTGCTTCCTCTCCATTAATATAGCATACTAAAAAGCATTATCTAAGGTGGCTGGACACGTTGGTTGAATGCGCTTCCTCTCCATTCAACCAAGTTAGGTTGCATCTATCACTGATATTCTCAAACTCCTCTTGCTAAGAACTAACTATAGTTCGTTGAACAAGCTCGTAGTGGAGGGCATCAAAATCCTCATATCCTTCGGCGCTAAAACGTCAAGAAATTCCAACACTAAATTCCTCCCAATGCTCCAATTTGTCATTAGATCGACTTGTACCAATAAACGATAGACCCTTCTAAACAAAAACTTGCTAGCAATATCTTAGTGTCTTCCTCCGTCCATTGGAAGACAAAAAGTTGCTCAACATGGTACAACCACTCTACCAGATCTCTGCCCATAAATTTGGGAAAGTCGATGCTTGTCATTTGGGTGCGGATGTGTAACACCCCCGATCGGCATGGCCACGTGCACGTCCACATGCCCACACGGCACATGCGGCGCATGCGATAGGTCGGGCAGGATCTGTCACACACAGATACACCCCTGTGCTCAAATAATCCATCACCAAATAAATTATACTATCAATCCAAATAACCTTATTACCATATGAATATCCAAGTCCACAATAATATATGCTAGACCACAAAATAAATCATGACATCATCAAGTTAAACCTATTAACAAATCCAAATCTATATCCACAACAACCATACTAAACAGCTACATAATCTGGCAGGACCCACACATGCTATGACAAACCATCAAGATACAACTTATAACCATTGACACATGAGTATAATATAATCTGACTTGTATTATACAAAACATCGTCTAATATAATGGAGTACAAATATCAAATAATTGTACAACTCAATTTCTATATAAACTATCATCTATACCATCTTGCATCTATAGCTTACCTCATCATTGCTCTTGGGAAGGGGGGGAGTTAGAAAAAAAATAAAGAGAGTCATGAGCTAAAGGCTCGGTGAATAGATATTACCCCGAATCAGTGATGCCAAATAGAGAGTAAATCATGTACTGAATAGTATGAATTAGAAAGAAACATGATGTCATGTATGAGCATGTATATATGTATCCTCGATGGCATAAATATAAATGAAATTAAAATTATCTTATGAATGAGAATATTATATCCTCAACTAAAAACATATCTCATGATGAAATTATAATATAACATCACCAAATGTAACAACATATGATATATAACAATTATGATCTAGTGATACTTGTCACATCAATGATGATGCATGATGCATGCCAACTACTAGATAATCATATATATTAGAGCTAGATATAATCCACATATCTCTTAGTATCATAACCATCCGTCTTAACTCTGCATATCAACCACCAAGCTAGACCACGGTACTTAGACCCAAACTCGAACTGGTTCAGTTTTTCTTCTATGGCCTAAGACTCGAACTGGTTCAGTTTTTGTAATGCCCCCGCCAGGCACGGGCACGTGCATGCCCACGTGCCCACACAGCATGTGCGGTGCACGCGACAAGTCGGGCGGGGCTCGTCACGCACAGATACTCTCTTGTGCACACATAATCATGACATCATCAAATAAAACCTACTAACCTATCCATGATCACATAATCCATCACTAGATAAATCATACTATTAACCAAATAAACCTGTTTACATATGAATGTCCCCGTCCACAATAATATAAATTAAACCATTACATAATCTGGCAGTACCCACATAGGCCACAACAAACTATCAAGATACAACTAAAACGACTAATACAAGGGTACGCCATGATTCGACCTGTATCATACAGATCATCGTCTAATACAAAAGAGTACAAGGCGATATCACGTACCATAATATCTGTGGAGGTTAAAAAGAAAGAAATAAAGAGAGTCATGAGCAAAAGGCTCAGTGAATAGATCTTACCCCGAATCAGTGATGTCAAATAAAGAGTAAAATATGTACTAGATAATATAAATCAGCAAGTGCATCATGTCATTAATGAGTATATAAATGTATCCTCAATAATATATAAATAAAAAGTAGATAACATGTCATACCTGATAAAAGTATATAATCCTCGACAATGAGTAAAAACATCTCCATGTCATACTATCATCATCACTTTCTCTCAAATATGACACATGATGCATGGCGACTATGACCATGCTATGATATCAAATGCAACCATATATGATGTATATTGACCATTCGATAATCAAGTAATCAAATGATAATGAAATCATATGCATTTCTCAACATCACAATCATCACTGACATCTTGGTATAATATCATCATACTAGACCATTTCTCAACACCCGGTACCCGGTCTCAACATCATGTCCAAAGGCTCAAAGCATACTCTGCGACCTGCAAGAGTTTCTCAAATATAATCATACCCTGCCACCTGATAGAGTATCAAAATCCATCCAGACTGGGCACCTACAGTTGATAGAAACCTCGTGAGGATAACTCGCTACATATGCCCTGGCAAATGGCATGTGTCTGATTGTCTGTGCGCACAGACTCAATTGACCTCAGACATGGGCCACGAGATATCGCATATCAGCGACCATAATCATCACTCCAAGCACCCCTAACCCTAGCGCCTACTCGGGTATCCCCACGCTTTTTATCAACTATCCTACCAATCACATTTCATGTTTTACTTCAAAATGCCAAATCACATTCATATATCCAGTACGATAACGAGTCAATGCATAATGAGAATTTAGGTGGAATAGGAATCAAGAGAAAAATGATGCAATGTAGACTCCAACCATGTATCTAACACATGCATACTCCTGCTAGTCTATCACATGCACACTCATACTAGAAATCACTCCAACACAAAATCATAACAGTATAATCATCTCTAATCATTTGTATTTATCATCATCATACTCATATCCAAGATCAGTCTAATTCTATGCATGATAAAAATATGCTCGACAGTAATCATCTTTAGATAAAGTCATATAATCCTGCTAGAGGCCAAAACATGCATGTACATAATATATAATATAACCTAATTTTATAAAGGCATCTAGGGAATAAGACTACTCACTACCACTGCAAATACCAAACAACCACCCGTCCACGTTACTACGACAATGATCAAGCCTCGATAGCTAAGTCCACGGGATCTTGAATAGGGGGGTCAGAATCTGAAATTATTTAAGTAGTATGATGTTAGCCGTTTATTTGATTAAAATCCGTTCATGTAATATATGATGATTTAGAAGGTTTTAGAATTTCTACTTATCTTTATAACTAGCTAGATTTTTAATTACAAATAAAAATAAAAATAAAAATATAGATGAAAACCTAACTATAATTATATCTTGATTAATTAGAGATTACTTTATAAAATAATAAATACATACATAAGCCTAGTATATTATTTGTTACAAAAATAATAATATATAATAAATTAATAGAATTACTTAAAATGTATATCATAAGAATATTAGAATATAAATCTAATAATTATAATTTACAAATGTATCTATTAATCTAATATACATATAAGTAAATAAATAAATAAATATAAGTATTACGTATATTTATGTGTAATAGTTTATAACTTAATTAATCATCAATAAACTTTAATTAATAATAATGATAATGATGAATATGTATTATTATTAAAATAAATAATGTCTAAATCTATTTGTATTAATTAAGACAAAAATACCTAAATAAATCAATAATAAAATTAAAAAGAATAATGGATCACTATTGCAGAAAAATAAGAAGAGAAGAAGCAGTTGAGGAAGAAGAAGAAGAAAAGAAGAAGGAAGAAGGAAGAAGAAGAAGAGAAGAGAAGAAGGGAAGGAAGAGGAGCGAGGTGCGGACCCGGGCCGGCAGGAAGGGCACCGGCAGCTGGTGGCTAGCCAGCTGCTGGCCTCTCGCTGGCGGCTCGGCTCTGACGGGCCTGAGCCCAAAGTAAGAAAAAGAGAAAGAGAGAGAGAGAGAGAGATAGTGAGAGAAGAAGAGAGAAGAAGAGAGAAGAAAAGAGAGAAGGAGCTCACCGACGCTCGTGGAGGTGGCGGCGGCGGTGATAGGCCACCTTGGCAAGAGAGAGAGAAAGGGAGAGAGAGACAGAGAGAGACAGAGAGAGAGAGAGAGACCAAAAGAAAGAGACATTTAGAGGGAGAAGAGAGGCGGTGGGGGGGGGGGGGTTTGGCGGCGGCTACGACTGCTGGGGCCCACCGCAACCAACTGGGCACCCCCATGCTATGCCCAGCTACATAGGCACGACGTGGCCGGCCTCCATTGGTTGTTACAGAACTGCGCCCATAAAGCGCCTGAAAGGGGTCATGCCGATGCTAGAGTGATGAGCTGTATTGTATGACCACTCGGCCGATGGAAGGAATTTGACCCAATCCCTTGGTCGGTCCACTGCGTTGGTTTGGCCATCCGTCTCGGGCTGATAAGCTGAACTAAGGTTGACTCAAGTCCCTTGCAATCTAAAGAACTCGAACCAAAACTCACTGATGAAGATGCGATCTTGGTTTGACACGATCGTCCTAGGCATCCCATGCAAGCGTGCCACTTCCCGAACAAAAATTTCAGCAACCTTTTTCGTTGAAAATGGATGCGTCAATGTTATGAAATGAGCATATTTGCTCAGCCTATCCACTACAACGAACACCACCAATTGTCCTCGAACCTTCAGCAGCCCCTCGATGAAGTCCATAGAGATGTCCTCCCAAATATGCTCCGGTATAGGCAGTGGTTACAACAGCCCGCTGGGTTTGAGCGTCTCCGATTTGACTCGTTGGCAGATTTAGCATTCACATACAAATTTCTTCACATCCGACTTCATCGCTGTCCAAGTACAGTTTTGGGCCAACCACTTGTAGGTCCATAAGACCCCTTCATGGCCTCCTATAGGAGTATCATGGAAGTGTGACATCAATAGTCTCCGTAGCTCTTCGTCCGTGGGTACGTTGATTCGCCTGCGCTCAAGTACCAACCCATCGCGCTCCTCATGCTTTGGGTGGCTCGATGGGTTCTCTCTCAGCTCCTCCATGAGTCAGACCAGATCACTATCCTTTGCGCTAGCTCTCCGCATATTTGAGAAAAAGAGGAAAGTGGGTGCTGAAAAATAAGCGAGCTCACTTGCGTCCCCTATGCTTGGAAGTTCAAACATCGATTGCAACGCTGGTTATCGCCACGGTTGATTTCCATCCAACAACACTCTTCGGTCATTCCTCCAAAATGTTAGTGTGAAGTTTGTAAAGTCAAATATCACGGATCCCAAGTTTCTAAGCCATTGAGTCCCCAAGACAATGTTGGCATCTCGTAAGGCCAACAGATAAAGATCTAATGTGAAAATTTGGCCTTGCACCTTCAACTCTACACCACCACAAATAAAATCTGCCCGCAAGGTGGTGCCATCTCCAATCGTCACATCGAACCCATCCGTAGGTTTCGACTCGAGCCCAATCTTCTTAAGAAGCCTATTGTCAATGAAGTTGTGGGTGGACCCAGTGTCGATCAAGATTCTCACTGTGGTTTTCTTGACTACACCGTTCACTTGCAAAGTCTTTGGTGCGGCTGTCCTAGAATACTCATGGCATGGAGGGAGATCTCGATCATCATGTCCTCCACAGGTTTCTCCTCAGCTACTCCGCCTTGTTTTCCAGCCACGCCCTCATCTTCATCTGCAATCTCATCGTCAGCCTCCTCCAATTCGTCTATTAGCATCACCGATCCCATCGGTTTAGCGCAGCGATATCTGAGTACAAACTTCTCATCATAGCGAAAGCATCGGCCTTTGGCTCTTCATTCCTCCACTTGAGCTAGTGTGAGTGCTCGACTCGAACCTCTAGGTGCATACTTCACATCTTGAGAGGGCTTAAGAGGTGCTCGCAGAGGCACCATTGCAGCAGTAGTTCTTGGTATGCCATAACATTTACTACTATTATGGTAGGACGAACCGAATTGCGACTTTCTTGGCTCGTCCAGGTGTAACTTCATGGCTCGATGTTTGTCTTCCATGAGTACTACATCTTCAAAGGCCTTCATTAAGGTTCTAGGCCTTAAAGCTCTCACTTCGGCTTGTATGTCTCCCCGTAGTCCGGATATGAAAGTGCTGCAAAGTTGTTGATCCATCCCTAGAGGTTGGCATCGGCTACTTATCCTCTCAAATTTTTCTTGGTATGCCCCAACCGTGGTCCTTTGCACCGTCTTTGAGAGGAGAGCATCGAAGTATTCATACCCTGACGCTCTGAATCGCCGCGTGATATCGGTGTAGAAATTGGCCCAAGTTTCAATCATCTCATGGGTATTGGCTACTCCAAACCATTGAAGTGCCGCATCTTTAAGGTGGAAGCTCGCAACTGTCACCTTAAATTTTTCCGTTGTACCCTAGTATGTGAAGAATTATTCCGCCCTATACAACCAATCGATCGGATCACCACCTTTGAACTTGGGAAATTCGAGATGCACAATTAGTCCATGGATACCGTTGTCTCGATCCGGATCATATCCATGTCCTTGTCTAACCGGAGGAGAATGCACCATGAATGGTTGATGATCCCTCCTTCAGTTTTGGTTAATTCGACACGGCTCCAGTTTGTATTTGCCCGTCCAAGGATCTAGATCTCCAAGACGATCCTCATTTTGGTTCGCTCGTCGGATGAGCTCACCTGCAATTGGGCCTGGTGGAACCATCCTTGCTTGCCCTTGCCCATAGGGTTGTGGCAATAGAGGTTCTTGGTGGCGCAAATTCTGAATCGGTGGTTCATCGGGGTTGACTCGCGTCGTGGGGTCGTTGGTGCATTTTCGTTCACCATGGTGTTCGCCGTGGCTTCCCTTGCTCAGAAAGAGACCCAATTATGGCTTGAACACTAGGCTCTTTCGTATTCAAGTTTGGTTGGGCTATGGGACATCCTCCTTGCATTAGTACAGCTCCTATGCCAACTCTCGATGCATCACACTCCACAATGAACTCTTTGGTAAAGCCTGGTGGCGCTAAAACGGGCACCATCGTCATTGCTGTTTTTATTTTTTCAAAGGCTGTAGTGGCTTCATCCATCCATCTAAAAGAGTCATTCTTCAACGAAGAAGTGAGAGGAGCAGCGATCTTGCCATACTAGGCGATGAAGCGGCGATAATATCCGGTTCAACCCCAAAATCCTCTCAATCCGGTGGTGATAGTAGGAATAGGCCAAGCGATCAAGCATGCTACCTTTTGAGGATCCGCTGCTACACCTTCCGCTGAGATGATGTGGCCTAAATACTCCATTTGTGGTACTCCCCATAGGCACTTTCTAACAATCTGGAACTAAAAAAAAATTCTTATGGGCATGACGTGGCCGGCCACAGTGTGGCCGGCCTCGTGCCCATGCAATAGGGGAGCTGTCTAGGGGAGCCACGCACCCCCTAGCGTCGTCGTATCCATCCGACTGTGGCCAGCTGACCGTAGTGGGCCCCAGCGCTGCCACCAACCCCCAACCGCCTCTCTCTCTTCCTCTAAATCTCTCTCTCTCTCTTTTTTAGTCTCTCTCTCTCTCCCCCCCACTCGTTTGCACTCCTGGGCTTAGGCTCGAGCTCGCCGGAGCCGAGCCGCCGGCTGCGGGCTGGCCACCAGTGGCCGGTGCCCTTCCCGCCGGTGCCAAGTCTTCCTCCTCTCTTCCTTTCTTCCTCTCCTCTTCTTCTTCCTTCTTTCTTCTTTCTCTTTCTTCTTTTTCTTTCTTCCTTCTTCTTCCATTCTTCTTCTCTCTTAGCTCCTTCCTTTGCTTCTCGGATAGTGCTGGGCTCAGCCCAGCACTGTAGCAAGCAAGGCTGAGCCGAGCCCAACACTGGTGACATTGTTTTATTATCTACTTTATTTTATGTTTGTTTATTTATTTAATTCGGTATTACTTTATTAATTAATGCAGATAAATTATTTAGACAATAATTATTTTAATAATAATGTCTATTCTTCAATACGATGATTATTAATTATAATTATTATAATTAATGATTAACTAGGTTATAAACTATTATGCATAAATATAGGTAATACTTATTTTTATTTAATTATGTATTTATATTTCTATTAGATTAATAGATAGTGTTGTAAATTATAATTATTAGACTTATGTACTGATATTCATAATATATGCAATTTAAGTAATCTTAACAATTTATTATATACTACCGTGTGTAGAATAAGATACTAGTCTTATTAATCAATTAATTATTTTGCATAATTAAGTAAATACTATATAACTTCTAATTAATCAAAATAGACTAAGAATTATAAATTTATTGTAAATCGATCTTATCTATACTTATATCTCATTTATAATTATTTAGATTTTACTTTATAATTATATATTTAGAATATTATAAATAAAAAGAAACAAACCTTTCTCCTTATGTTATAACTAGCATTTTATGATAATAGTATGTTATAGAATTTGAATCGTACCTATAATGTGAATCTAGTTATGTACAAAATAAAAGAAGTAATTTTAAACCTAAATAAACCTTTATATTCTGCTTGAACTAATTCTAACTGGATAAACGACTAACTCATATTACTTGAATATTTTCAGATCCCGAACCCCCCATGGACTTTGCTAGCAATGAGTTGTCACTCGGTTGATTAGACTGTGAGTAGTCTCATCCGCTAGACGCCTTTCTTAAATTAGGTTATATTATATATTATGTATCTGTATGTTTTGGCCTCCAACATGATTATATGACTTTATCTAGAGATGATTATAGTCGAGCATATTTTATCATGCATTTGATTAGGTTGATCTAGGATATGAGTACATTGGTGATATATAGAGATGATGAGAGATGACTATACTGTTATAATGTTATGTCTAGTTGATCTGTAGCATGAGTATGCTATTGATAGATTAGCATGAGTATGCATGTGTTGACTATATGGTTAGAGACTACATTGCATCATTTTTCTCTTGATTTCTGTTCCACTTAAATTCTTGTTATGCATTGACTTATTATCATACTGGATATATGCATATGATCTGTCATTTAGAAGGAAAGTATGAAATGTGATTGATAGGATAGTTGATAGAAAACGTGAGGATACTAGAGTGGGCGCGAGGGTTAGGAAGCGCTTAATGGATGATTGATCGCTCGACATAGTCGCAATCGTGTTGGCCTTACGTCCCAGGTCGTTAGTCTGTGTGCGCAGCAGACATTTGGACACATGCTGTTTGCTAGGGCATATGTGGCAAGTTATCCTCACGAGATTTCTATCAGCAAGAAGGGTGCCCGGTCTGGATGGATGTTGATACCCTTAGTGGATGACAAGGTATGATTATATTTAAGATACTCCTTGCGGATGGTATGCTCTGAGCCTTCGAGCATGATGTTGAGACTGGGTACTGGGTGTTGACTGTGCACAGTGGTCTAGTATGATGATGATATATAGAGCGGACATTGATGACTGAGATGTTGAGAAATGCATATGATTTTATTATCATCTGATTATCTGATTATCTGATTATCGAGTAGTCAATATACATCATATATGGTTGCATTTGATATCATAGCATCGTTATGGTCGGCATGCATTATGTGTCATATTTGAGAGAGAATTATGATTATAATATGACATGGAGATTTGCTTATTCATTATCTATGATTATACAATTTATTAGTTATGACATATTATCTACCTTTTATTTATGTATTATTGAGGATACATTCATATATTCATTCATGACATGAAGCTATTTTTGATTCATATTATCCAGTATATGATTTACTCTCTGTTTGGCATCACTGATTCGGGGTAAGGTCTATTCACTGAGTTTTTTGCTCATGACTCTATTTATTTTTCTTTTCTAACCCCTCTTAGATATGTGGTACATGATAGCGACTTGAGATATCTTGAGAAGATATTTTAGAGTAGTGATGAAGTGAGTTATAAGATGCGAGATGGTATAGATAATAGTTTATATAGAAATTGAGTTGTACTAGTATTTGATATTTGTACTCTTTTGTATTAGACGATGATTTGTATAATACAGGTTGAGTCATAGTGTACTCTTGTATTAGTTATTTTAGTTGTATCTTGCTGGTTTGTTGTGGCCTGTGTGGGTCATATTAGATTATGTAGTTGTCTAGTGTATATTATTGCGGATTTGGATATTCTTATGTTAACAGGTTTATTTGGTTAATAATATGATTTATTTGGTGATAGATTATATGATCACAGATAGGTTTGCAGGTTTTATTTGATAATGTCATGATTATATGTGCATAGGATTATGGTACACTTAGTTAAGATCTTTTCTTATTACATTAGGTGTTTATTTTCATTAAAATAAAATTCATGTAGGTCACAATCGAACGCAAGTGGAGTCGCGTTTGAATGCTTGTGAACCCTTGTGAACACCTTGTGAACACTTGTGAACGTCTTGTGAACGCTTGTGATCGCCTTGTGAACGCATTGTGAACGCCCGCATTTGTGAACGCCTTGTGAACGTGTTTGTGAACACACGCATTCAAACGACTTGTGAACACCTGTGTTGCGTTTGCAAATCTAGAGAAGGGGCTTTTTGAGTGCGTTCGAACGTGATCGAGCGCGTTCAAACTCGATTGATGGGAATCCTCTAGAATTACAATTTCATATTGTTTTAGGACTTGTTGCCTAGCCTCTATAAATATGTGGATGGCAACCAATTTCATAATGGAATTGGATTCTTGATTTCTTGCCTCCTATCTTCTCTCTAGACTCCTCCCTCCTCCCTCTTCACCATCCTTCCACCTCTACAAGGTTTCTCCCCGCTTCTAATCTCCCTCGTCTATCGAATCAACCCTCTTCTTTGGGATTTCAACCACTTTGTTCCCTTCGTCTACTTCCCTTAATCATTTCCACAATCCACCCTCATCTCCATACACATCCATAACCCTAACATCCACTCCACCCGTCACCATCACCATCATCCACGTTATTCCGTATTTTCGTCCCTTCTACAGTTCGAATCTGTGAAGGGCATAAATACAAAAGTTGTAGATTACGAAGTCATGGATCCAACCCAATTTGTTTCATAATTTTCGAAATACTGGAGAATATCTGATGAATATTTTTTCTCAACTGCATGGACTGATTTCTGTAATAAATTCAGATCTTGAAGAAATCCTAGCGTAGTCTATCTTTGGTTCCAGATCTTATCAAATTAGTATCAGAGCCTAACAATTGGTATCAGAGCTTAACAATTAGTATTAGAGCAGACAAATCAAATCTCAAACCTCCATTAATGGTTGAAACAAGAAAGATGACATCAACAAGGAGACCTATGGAGAACACACCTACAAGGGAGGACTCAATGCACGATGATCCTAACCGTGAGGCCGATTCCTTTGGAGCGCGGGAATGCGATCGACAGGAATCCTCTAGAATTAGGATTTCATATTATTTTAGGACTTGTTGCCTAGCCTCTATAAATATTTGGATGGCAACCAACTTCACAATGGAATTGGATTCTTAATTTCTTGCCTCCTATCTTCTCTCTAGACTCCTCTCTCCTCCCTCTTCACCTTCCTTCCACCTCTACCATTGGCAAGATTTCTCCTTGCTTCTAATCTCCCTCGTCTATCGAATCACCCCTCTTCTTAGGGATCTCGACCACTTTGTTCCCTTCATCTACTTCCCTTAATCAATTCCACAATCCACCCTCATCTCCATATCCATCCATAATCCTAACATCCACTCCACCCGTCACCACCACCATCACCCATGTTTTTCCGTGTTTTCATCCCTGCTGCAATTCGAATCTGTGAAGAGCAAAAATACGAAAGTTGTAGATTAGGAAGTTACGGATCCAACCCAATTAGTTTCATAATTTGCTGACTACCTGAGAATATCTGACGAATATGTTTCCTCGATTGCGCGGACTAATTTCTGTAATAAATTCATATCTTATCTTATCAAATTGGTAACATAGCCTAACAATTGATATCAGAGTTTAACAGAGTATCTGTGCGTGACGGGCCTCGCCCGACCTGTCGCGTGCGCCGCACGTGCCGTGTGGGAGCGTGGGCGTGCATGCCGGGTAGGGGCATTTCACACTTGGACTTCTTGATCTTCAATTGGTTTTGCTTCAACAAATTCAGCACATCCTCCAAATGCCGCCAATGCTACAATTCAGTCCTGCTATATACCAAAATGTCATCAAAGATTACTAAGACATACTTTCGCAATAGAGGCCAAAATATATCATTCATGAGGCCTTGAAAGGTAGCTGGAGCATTGGTGAGACCAAAAGGCATCACTCGAAACTCATAATGCCCGTCCGGAGTCTGAAATGCAGTTTTGTGGACATCCACCGAGTGAACTCTAATTTGATGATACCCGGCCCTCGAGTCAAGCTTGCTGAATATGGTCGCCCATACAAACTCGTCCAGTAGCTCCTCTATAAATGGAATAGGTTACTGGTCCTTGATGGTAATACGTTTAGTGCCCGATAGTCAACACAAAAATGCCAAGTCCCATCCTTTTTTTCGCACCAATAGCACGGGGGATGAGTATGAGCTATGACTTGGTTGAATGAGGCATTGCTCCAACATCTCGGCTACCATCTTAGAGATAACTCCCTTTTGCACATATAGATACCGATATGGCGTCACATTCGCTGGTGTAGCCCCGGGCATAATCTCTATGCTGTGATCCACCGTTCTTCTTGGTGGCAACTCCTTTAGTTCCTCAAACAGTCCAACAAATTTGTCTAATAAATTAGAAAACTTGATGGTAATATCTAGACTCATTTGAGGCTCATCTCCTGCTGGTCCTAACTAAAGAAGATAGGCCAAATTACTCGCACATGGCAGCCCCACCATCGACTGTATCGTAGGAATCGGCGGAGATTGAACACCATCAAGCCATACATCTTTGTTTTCTTGCTTAAATTTTATCAACATGCTCTAGAAATCAAAAGTGACGGGTCCTAAGCTTTGTAACCACTAAGTGCCTAGTACAATGTCCGCTACTCGCAACGCCAACGGATACAAGTCCATAATGATGTCGTGTCCTTGCACCTGAATACCGACCCGGCAACACAAACCCCGTGGTCAGTTTAGCATCCAAACCCAATCTCCTCACTAACCTCTCATCTAGAAAGTTGTGTGTACTCCCGAAATCGATGAGAATGTGCACATAATGCTTTCTAATGAGTCCATCTACCCGTAACGTCCTCAGCGTGGAAGTACCCAAATATGCATGCGTCGATATTTCAGCTTGGATATCTTCCTCCACACCCTCCTCAACGACCTCTTCATGGATCTCCTATGGACACTCTCCATCATCAACAACCTCATCATCCTCCTCAAGACTATCGATGAGCATCACACTTCCGATTGGTTTGGAACGTTGATGACCGAGGGTGAAACGTTCATTGCATCGAAAGCAAAGACCCTTCACTCTTCGCTCCTCCACCTGGACAGGTGTGAGAGCTCGAACGAGGGGTCTTGTGCCTCCTCTAACACCAGAAGAAGGTCTCAAAGGTGGTTGTGTTTTAGTGCTCGCAGCCGCTATTTTTGAACCCGCATAATTTCCAACGAGCGTTCTAGGTGCAAACCGCCTATCTCGGTTGCCCCAACTTATTTTTGCTACCATCTTAAGAGCCTTATGTTTCTGCTCCATCCTCACGGCCTTCTCAAAGGCCTCCTCATGATTAGTACATAATATATAACATAACATAATTTGAGAAAGGCATCTAGAGGATAAGACTACTCACAGCATGATTATATAACTTTATCTAGAGATGATTACAATCGAGCATTTTTTTATTATGCATAGAATTAGGTTGATCTTGGATATGAGTATGATAATGATAAATAGAAATGATTAGAGATGATTATACTATTATGACTTTGTGTCGCAGTGATTTCTAGTATGAGTGTGCATGTGATAGACTAGTAGGAGTATGCATGTATTAGATACATGGTTGGAGTCTATATTGCATTATTTTTCTCTTGATTCTTGTTCCACCTAAATTCCTATTATGCATTGACTCATTACCGTACAGGATATATACATGTGATCTGGCATTTAGAAGGAAAACATGAAATATGATTGATAGGATAGTTGATAGAAAGCGTGGGGATACCCGAGTAGGCGCCAAGGTTAGGGGTGCCTAGAGTGATGATTATGGTCGCTGATATGCAATATCTCGTGGCCCATGTCTGAAGGTCGTTGAGTCTATGTGCACAGATAATCGGACACATACCGTTCGCTAGGGCATATGTGGCGAGTTATCCTCACGAGTTTTCTATCAACTATGTGGGTGCCCGGTCTGGATGGATATTAATACCTTAGCGGGTGGCGGGGTATGATTATATTTGAGATACTCTTGCGGGTCGCGGAGTATGCTCTGAGCCTTTGGACATGATATTGAGATCGGGTATTGGGTGTTGACTATGCACAGTGGTCTAGTATGATGATATTATACCGAGATGTCGGTGATGATCGTAATGTTGAGAAATGCATATGATTTAATTATCAACTGTTATACCTTATTATTGAATGGTCAATATGCATCATAGGTGGTTACATTTGATATCGCAGCATGATCATGATCGGCATGCATCATTTGTGTTATATTTGAGAGAGAGTTATGATGATGGTATGACATGGAGATTTATTTATACATTGTCGAGGATTATATATTTTATCAGTTATGACATAACATGTTATCTATTTTTTATTTATGTATTATTGAGGAACATTCATATACTCATTCATGACATGATGCTCTTTCTGATTCCTATTATCCAATACATGATTTACTCTCTGTTTGGCATCACTGATTCGGGGTAAGGTCTATTCACTAAGCCTTTTGCTGATGACTCTCTTTATTTCTTTTCTAACACCCTCAGATATGTGGTATGTGATAGCGACTTGAGATATCTTGAGAAGATATTTTAGAGCGATGATGATGTGAGCTATAGATGCGAGACGGTATAGATGATAGTTTATATAGGAAATGAGTTGTACTAGTATTTGATCTTTGTACTCTTTTGTATTAGATGATGAATTGTATAATACAGGTCGAATCATAGTGTACTCTTGTATTAGCCGTTTTAGTTATATCTTGATAGTTTGTTGTGGCCTGTGTGGGTCCTACCAGATTTTGTAGTGGTTTAATATATATTATTGTTGATTGGGATATTCATATGTTGTTAGGTTTTTATTTGTTGGCAATTGTGTACAAAATATTCTAACTATATTTATTCATGTATATGAGCTTTACACAAGTCTAGAATATCTCTGGTTTGAAGAATTGCAAGATTATTGGAGAAAAGCCGCCGAGTTCACACCGCGTTCACAAACGCGTTCGAACGCGGATACTGCGTTCACACAGACAGAGAGCCGCGTTCACAAACGCGTTCGAACACGGGTACTGCGTTCACACAGACCGAGAGCTGCGTTCACAAACGCGTTCGAACGCAACCTGAAGAATTCAAACTATCGCGTTCGAACGCACTCGAGCCCGTTCGAATGCACCAACAAAGTTTAAGAATATTGTACTTTCGTGAGTACGGATAAGATTAGGATTTGGCTCTATCTTGTACTTTTATGAGTGCGGATAAGATTTGGATTTGACTCTATCTTGTAATTTCGTGAGTACAGATAAGATTAGGATTTGGCTCTATCTTGTACTTTCGTGAGTATGGATAAGATTTGGATTTGGCTCTATCTTGTATTTTCGTGAGTACGGATAAGACTTGGATTTGGCTCTATCTTGGAGATCATATATAAGGATTGTGAAACCCTATCTCTAGTGGGGTTGAAGAAGCATTATTGAAGGAGACTTCTTGAGGCTACATCGATTCTTCAACTATCAAGGTTCCACTCATCTACAAAAGTTAATATTTTGTCTTAAGGGCTATTTAGACGAAAGATCAATATCGAGGGTTACTGCGATTGGACTTCAATCACGAGAAGCGGTGAATCGTGGGTTCTAGCGAGCAAGACTGAGAGGAACAAAGTC
Source organism: Typha latifolia (assembly GCF_019914945.1). Lineage (NCBI taxonomy): Eukaryota > Viridiplantae > Streptophyta > Magnoliopsida > Poales > Typhaceae > Typha > Typha latifolia. Next base: position 4,240,829 of record NC_133093.1, read on the forward strand.
GTTTGGATCGACGAGTTGTTTTGTGAGTCAGTCTTGTAACTGCTACTATTCTAGTGATTGAGTTTTGATCCGAGTTTGGATCCGTGGTTTTTTCCCGCTTGGGTTTTTCCACGTTAAAATCTTGGTGTTCATCTCTACTTTCATTTTTAATGTTTCTTCCGACTTTTATTTAAGCGAACGAGCGAGATCATTGCCTAGTGTTTAGATACATACTTGTGTCTAGTGGTTTTTCAATTGGTATAAGAGCAGGTTCTCTCACCCTTTGAGAGAGATCAGATAGGCATGGATTTTCATAAAGATGGACCATCATCTATTAGACCTCCTATCCTAGATGGATCAAATTATGGATATTGGAAAGCTAGGATGAGAGCTTACTTGAAGTCTATAGATGAACGAGTATGGTTTGCCGTTGTGAACGGTTGGAGTCCACCAATGTACACGGTGGATAATAAACTTGCTGATAAACCAATAGAGTTATGGGATAGGTCAGACTATGAAAAAGTTGGATGGAATAGCAAGGCAATAAATACAATTTTTAGTTGTGTTTCCTCGGAAGAATTTAAAAGAATTTCTACTTGTGAGATAGCAAAAGAAGCTTAGACGATCTTAGAAACAACTCATGAAAGAACTATGGCTGTAAAACTTTCAAAACTTCAAAGGTTGGCTACTAGTTTTGAAACTCTACGTATGGAGGAGAATGAGACATTTGATGAGTTCTATGCAAAGTTGAGTGATATAGTCAACTCCAGTTTCAACCTAGGAGAGAAAATTCTTGAAAATAGAATTGTTCGTAAGATCCTTAGGTCTCTTCCAGAAAAGTTTCAGGCAAAAGTTACAGCTATTGAGGAAAGTAAGGACATCAATTCTATAAAAGTTGAACAATTGGTAGAAAATCTACAAACATTTGAGTCCAGCCTTTTAAAACCGAGGAAGTCCAAAGGGATGGCCCTATCCACAGTTGAACAAAATTTAGAGGAGCCTGATGATGAAGTTGATTTAGATGTTGAGATGTTGACTATATTTGTCAAAAAGTTTAATAAATTCTTTCGGAAGCCAAACAAGTTGAATACTGAAAATTTTGAAAAAAGCAAAGCCTTTGTGAAAAAGAAGAATACTGTGAGTTCGAATACAGGTGGTAGCAACAATAATGTCAAACAGAAAAATAAGAATTCTGAGAATAAAGTTCAATGTTTTGAATGTTCTGGTTTTGGACACATCGCACAAGAATGCCCTAATCGTCTTAAGAGAAAGGGTAAAGCTATGAAAGTTACTTGGGATGACTCAGATGAATCTGATGATAATTCTAAAAAAGACGAAGAAAACTTTGTAGCTTTTGCCTCTTCTCTACTTAATACTGACTCTGTTGTTGATACTGATAGTACAGATGATTTTGATATGTTACCAGCTGAGGAAGATGAATCTGAAATTCAAAAGGCATATAATGACTTGTACCTGGAGTCGTTTAAACTCAAGAAAAGCAATCTTAGACTACTTCAACGACTCAAGGTAATCGAATCAGAAAGAAATCAATTTGAGGAGAAGTACAAATTGGAACTTGAACGTGTTAAAGACCTTTCTGAACAACTTGACAATGCGAAAAATAAAATGAAGGCTGATGAAATTGAACTAGAGCAATTGAATAAGGAAGTGACATTTCTAAAAGGGAAGAACAAACTTGATGAGATTCTAAAAGCTCAGATCTTTGGAAAAGACAGGTATAGTGTTGGATACACTGGTAATTCAAATAATAATAAAACTGTCTTTGTTTTCGCAGGTATACAAAAGGAAGAATACCTGAAGCCATCAACCGCATTTACAAAGCAATCCTGGATGAATGCTTCTAAACTGAAGTTGAATCTACAAACTAGTGAAACTTCGACGGTACCAAAGGTAAACTCTAGTCACACTCCTCGACAAAAGGTGAGTAGAAAAAGGTTTGTTCCGACATGCTATCATTGCGGCATTCTAGGACATATTCGACCTCATTGCAAATTTTGCAAAAACTTAGAAGTGCTTTTATTTATGGGATGAAAACAAAGGCCATATGGGTCAAGAAAAGTGATTTGAAATGTTATGTTGTACATAATGCCTTGAAAGCTTTAAATTCTAACTTGTGGTATTTAGACAGTGATTGTTCAAGACATATGTCAGGCGACAAATCGTTATTTTCTAATCTTGAAGAATATGAAGGGGGAGTTGTGACATTTGGAGATGGTAACTCATCCAAGGTAATAGGTAAAGGAAAGGTAAGTACTCCAGGTATTCCTAGTCTCAAAAATGTTATTTATGTTAATGGCTTGAAAGCAAATTTATTAAGCATCATTCAATTTTGTGATGAAGGTTATGAGATAAAATTCTCTAAAAATGATTGTACTATTCTAGATCATGATGGTAATGTTATATGTTTTGGATCTAGAACATCTGATAATTGCTATGTTGTTAGAACTTCACATAATCTGAAATGTAACAAGACAAAACAATAGCACTAGAACATGTTGAGACGGAGAAACAGTTGGGTGATTTGTTTACAAAATCTTTGGATTTACAAAGATTTTAGTATCTTCGTACTTCTTTAGGGATTTGTGCTTTGGATTGATTTGTGTTTTAGTTTGCGAGTTTCTTATTATTTCGTTTCATTTTTTTAGGTTTTATTTTACTATGAAATTTTCTTTGGATTTAGTTTCAGATTTGTCGAGAGTTTTTGCTAAAAAAAAAATTGATGCACTCATAGATTTGATAATATACTCTTGACATAAAAATATGATTTTTCTCTTGATTATGAGTTATTATAGTCAATTTTGTCATCTTGTAGTATATTGTTTCAATTTTGATTTTGTCACTCCCTCGACTTCTATAATAATAAAAATTTTAATGCACTCATAACGTATGTGTATTATTGTGTGAGCATGATATCATGAATATTTTTTTTTAAATAGCTCACTATTAACTTTGATTTGCACAGTTTGACCTCATGCTTAGTCATAAAAAATATGTTCATAAAAGATCAATGAAAATGGCTACAATGAGTTAGTGTGAAAGCCATCTTGTTTCGAGTCCAGTTTGACTTAGTACATTATATGCAAATTCAAAAAAATATATGTGAATTTCTTCTTGCACTTTGTTTGATTTGAATTACAAGAAAAGTGCTACCTACTCATGTGTGAAAGCCATCATTGCACCTATTTTTTTTATAAAAAAAATACAGGAAAATTCCTGTTATGTTATGGAGAATAAGTCGAAAAGTGAAAAATTTCAATACTAAGTCGGTTTGACTACTGTGTTGCATCATTGTTTATATAGGAAAATTTGTTTAAGAAGATTGGTTCATGTTATCTATGCTCATCTTGCATATGCATATCGTTATGATCAATCAAGATTAATTTAATTTTGAGTGATGCATTAGAATTGATTATAATATGCTCTTGATGATTTGAATGATCTGTGTATGACTTTTTCATTTGATTGTCATATTCTATGTCTTGAATCTATTTTGAATTTTCTAGAACTGCATATCCAAAAAGATTTTTGATTTGTTTTAGTTTAAATTTAAAAAAAATCCAAATCCTCAAGATCTTCATCTTTTTCATCAAAATTTTCACTTCAAACCCTTTTAAAGTCTTTTGGCCGAAACTTCAAGATTTTCTTCACTTTTTGCGAGGTATGATCATTCATCAATTTTCTTATTTTTTATTCAATTAAGTCTCATGATCTTGATTGATTTCGTGCGGTTTCGAGTTTTGATCACGTTAAAGTTAATATCTTGATGTTTCTTGTGCGATTGAATGTGATATCTTAGCGTTTTCAAGTGAAAGATGGGTTTCATTTAGGGCCTTCATGGTTTCTTCATCGTTAGTTCCCTCCGAGTTCCTAGTCTTTGGCATTTGTGTCAAAAAGGGGGAGAGTGTCTAGTGTGTCGTGTGTGGTACGAGTTTAAAGTTTTAGAGTTTACGTGTGTAGGGGAGCATGGCAATAGGGGGAGTTTATTAGAGTCGTTCTGTCTTTCTAATCTTGCTTATAACTTTGCTTGGAGAAATTGTGAACTTTGTCTGTTTAAGTACTTTTGAACTTATGCTCCATGGATAACTTGTGGTTGGATTGTTTATTCATTTCAAGTTATTTTCACTTGATCTTGGATTGGTATATGTTTATTTGCAGGAATTGATGTGTTACGATCACACCTCTAGGGCTAAGGCTCTGATACCAGATTGATACAATCTTCTCTTTGGGGCTAAGGCTCTGATACCAGCTTGTTACGATTAGGCACGGAACTTTGAAACTAGATCTCGAAATATGCTGTCGTCGGATCGACGTGAGATTTCGATATATTGTAGCCTCGTAAAAGAGCTTTCCAACAAATCTAGTTACAGGCGAATCGGAGTTGAGGATCTCGAGATATCGTTTGTTTAGTGGATGAACGTCAGGATGCTCTATTTTGGATTCGTGGATGGAGGCACGAGATCCTAGGTAATGGTGGATGGTGGTGGACCGGCGTTAATGTGGTGGCACCGGTGAAAAGTGATGGTGGAACGGTTGTGGTTGATGGAAGGATTAGGGCAAGTGTTGGATAGATTGGACGAAGGGGGAGAAGAGGGCCATCCCTAAGGGACTAGGGTGATTAGCCGGACGAGGGAGGTTAGAAGCGGCGTCGCCGGGGATTGAGAGAACGGGAGTGAAGAAGACGAAGGAGGCAAGGCAAAACTCAATCTCAATAATCAATGATAATTTTGGTTGCCCTACACATCCTTTTATAGGCTAACCAACAACTCACATTAACCCTGAAACACAATTTTCGCCGACCGCGTTCGAACGCACCGAATTAGCTCTTCTGGACTTGCGAACGCGATGCAGGCGTTCGAACGCGTGATCGAACGCGCTGTCGGTATTTGCGAACGCGATGCGGGGCGTTCACGGTGCGTTCGAACGCACAAGCATTCTCTTCACCACGTTCACAACCCCGTTCACAAACCGCGTTCGAACTCACTCCACCCGCGTTCGAACGCGACTTACGTAAAACTTATTTTAATGGAAATTAAACACTAAAACATGAAATAAAAACACTCCTAAAGTGAATCCATGCTCGAGACGACGTCGGTGAAGTCCGAATCGTATCAATCCACCACGCTTCCGCAACCTTGTCCTCAAGGTTTGAAGTTTGGAAAGCGATCCATGATATCGACTCTAGCTCCCGTGGTAGACTCGTCGCAGATTTGCCCAGCCACTCAATTAGCACTTCCGTCTCTAATCTGGTCCCATGGCGTCTTCTCCTACGGTCTAATACTCGGACCGGTTCGGTGGGGCCATCCTCCTTCATTAGTTCGGGTAGGCCGAACCCACCACCCGGTTAGGCCCGATCCGGGCCTTCAATGCCGATACATGGAAGACCGGATGTATCCTGGTTCCTTCAGGTAGGTCCAACCGGTAAGCTACTGGACCGATTCGTTGTAGCACTCGGTACGGACCGTAGTACTTGTAACCCAACTTTTGGTTCAAAATTGGTCTCAATGTGGATTGCCGATACGGTTGAGCTCGAACGAACACCAATTGATCCACCTCAAATTCTCGCTCACGTCGGCCTTTGTCATGAGTTTGCTTCATGCGGTTTTGGGCTGTGGCTAGGTGAGTCTTGAGCAGTCTCAATGTTTCATCTCGATTAGCAAGCTCCAAGTCAAGCTCGGTCCTATCCGCCGCCGCGAGTCTATCATAGGCACGCAAGACAGGGGGAGTGCGCCCATAAACCGCCTCAAAGGGGGTCATGCCGATGCTAGAGTGATGAGCCGTATTGTATGACCACTCAGCCCATGGAAGGAATTTGACCCAATCCCTTGGTCGTTCTGCCACAAAGCACCGCAAGTATTGCTCCAGTCCGCGATTCACCACCTCGGTTTGGCCATCTGTCTCGGGGTGATAAGTTGAACTCAGGTTGATTTGAGTCCCTTGCAATTTGAAGAACTCGGACCAAAACTCACTGATAAAGATGCGATCCCGATCTGACACGATCGTCCTAGGCATCCCATGCAAGCTTGCCACTTCCCGAACAAAAATTTCAGCAACCCTTTTTGCTGAAAACGGGTGAGACAATGTTATGAAATGAGCATATTTGCTCAGTCTATCCACCACAACCAACACCACCGATTGTCCCCGAACCTCCGGCAGCCCCTCGATGAAGTCCATGGAGATATCCTCCCAAATACGCTCTGGTATAGGTAGTGGTTGTAGCAGCCCGCTAGGCTTGAGTGCCTCCGATTTGACTCGTTGGCAGATTTGACATTCACGCACATACTTCTTCACGTCCGTCTTCATCGCTGTCCATGTACGCTTTTGGGCCAGCCGCTTGTAGGTACGTAATACCCCTTCATGCCCTGCTATAGGAGTATCATGGAAGTGTGCCATCAATAGTCTCCGTAGCTCTTCGTTCCGGGGTACCTTGATTCGCCCGCACTCTAGTACTAACCCATCGCGCTCCTCGTGCTCGGGGTGGCTTGAGGGGTTCTCTCTCAACTCCTCCATGAGTTGGACCAGCTCACTATCATCTGCACTAGCTCTCCGCAGATCTGAGAAGAAAGGAAAGGTGGGCGCCGAGAAAGAAGCGAGCTCCCTTGCGACCCCTTCATTTGGAAGTTCAAGTAGCGGTTGGCTTCCATCTAGCAGCATTCTCTTGTCTTTTCTCCAAACGTCAATGTGAGGCTTGTAAAATCAAATGTCACGGGCCCCAAGCTTCGAAGCCATTGGGTCTCCAAAACAATATCGACACCTTGCAAGGCCAACGGATAAAGATTCAATATGAAAGTTTGGCCTTGCACCTTCAATTCTGCACCTCCACAAATAGAATCCGCTCGCAATGTGGTGCCATCTCCGATCGTCACATCGAACCCTTCCGTGGGTTCCGACTCGAGCCCAATCTTCCTAAGGAGCCTCTTGTCAATGAAGTTGTGGGTGGATCCGGTGTCAATCAAGATTCTCACTGTGGTTTTCTTGACTACCCCATTTACCCGCAAGGTTTTTGGCGCAGCTGTCCCCGAATAGGCGTGGAGGGAGATTTCGGCTATTATGTCCTCCACGGGTTGCTCCTCAGTTTCTTCTCCTTGATGTCCAGCCACATCTGTACCTTCAGCTGCAAACTCATCCTCCGCTTCCTCCAATCCATCGATTAGCATCACCGATCCCATCGGTTTAGCGCAGCAATGCCCGGGTACAAACTTCTCATCACAACGGAAGCATAGGCCCTTGGCTCTTCTTTCTTCTACTTGGGCTGGTGTGAGTGCTCGTCCCGGACCTCTAGGTGCATACTTCACATCTTGGGATGGCTTCAAGGGTGCTCGAGGAGGTACCACTGTAGCAGCAACCCTTGGTACTCCGGTAGTATTTCCCGCCGCTATGTTTGGTTGAGCTTGATTGCGGCTTCCTTGGCTCATCCAACTCTGTTTCAAGTGTATCTTCATGGCCCTATGCTTGTCTTCCATAAGCACCGCATCTTCGAAGGCCTCCTTTAAAGTTCTAGGCCTTAAAGCCCTCACATCGGCTTGTATGTCACCTCGCAACCCGGAGATGAAGGTGCTGCGAAGTTGCTGATCCGTCCATGGTGGATGACATCGGCTACTAATTTTCTCAAATTCTTCTTGGTATGACCCAACCGTGGTCTTTTGCACCGTCTTTGAGAGGAGAGCATCAAAGTCTTATTCCGATGCTCCAAATCGCCGTGTGATATCGGCGCAAAATTCAGCCCAAGTTTCGATAGCCTCAGTGGCATTGGCTGCTCGAAACCAATGAAGCGCTGCATCCTCAAGGTGGAAGCTCGCAAGCGTCACCTTGTACTCTTCCGCCGTTCCTTGGTATGCAAAGAATTGCTCCGCCCTATACAACCAATCGATCGGGTCGCCACCTCTGAACTTGGGGAATTCGAGACGCATGACTTGTCCACGGATGCCATTGTCTCATTCCGGATCATGTCCTTGTCTAACCGGGGGAGGATGCACCATGAAGGGTTGATGATCCCTCCTTCGGTTTTGATTAACTTGTTGTGGTTCCGGATCGTATTGACCCGCCCACGGATCTTGATCTCCAAGGCGGTCTCCATAGTGGTTCACCCGTCGGATGGGTTCACCTGCAACTGGACCTGGTGTAACCATCCTTGCTTGCCTCTGCCCATAGGGTGGTGGTAGCAGCGGCTCTTGTGGTTGCAAAGGCTGAACCGGTGGCGGTGGGTTCAAGGGGGTGGACTCGCGTCGTGGGGTCGATGGTGCTTTCCCGTTCGCCCATAGTTCCCACATCATCTCCATCATCATCTGGTTGTTGATGGCCAATTGCTCTGAAATAGAACCCAACATGGCTTGAACGCTAGGTTCTTCCGTATTCTGATTAGATCGGGCGGTTCCACGGGTGGAAGTCCTTGCAATCGTTTCTCCCTCCTCTATTGGGAGAATCTCTTCTTCATCATCTCGCCGTGCAGCCATGGATCTGGTTGTCGTCATTGGAAGCGCTTGTCTAAGGAAAGTTGGCTCTGATACCAGCTTGTTACGATTACACCTCTGGGGCTAAGGCTCTGATACCAGATTGATACGATCTTCTCTTTGGGGCTAAGGCTCTGATACCAGCTTGTTACGATCAGGCACGGAACTTTGAAATTAGATCCCGAAATATGCTGTCGTCGGATCGACATGAGATTTTGATATGTTGTAGCCTCGTAAAAGAGCTTTCCAACAAATCTAGTTACAGGCGAATCGGAGTTGGGGATCTCGAGATATCGTTCGTTTAGTGGACGAACGTCAGGATGTTCTGTTTTGGATTCGTGGATGGAGGCATGAGATCCTAGATAATGGTGGATGGTGGTGGACCGGCGTTAATGTGGTGGCACCGGTGCAAAGTGATGGTGGAACGGTTGTGGTTGATGGAAGGATTAGGGCAAGTGTTGGATAGATTGGACGAAGGGGGAGAAGAGGGCCACCCCTAAGGGACTAGGGTGATTAGACGGACGAGGGAGGTTAGAAGCGGCGTCGCCGGGGATTGAGAGAACGGGAGCGAAGAAGACGAAGGAGGCAAGGCAAAACTCAATCTCAATAATCAAAGATAATTTTGGTTGCCCTACACATCCTTTTATAGGCTAACCAACAACTCACATTAACCCTAAAACACAATTTTCGCCGACCGAGTTCGAACTCGCCCGACCGCGTTCGAACGCACCGAATTAGCTCTTCTGGACTTGCGAACGCGATGCAGGCGTTCAAACGCGTGATCGAACGCGCCTGTCGGTATTTGCGAACGCGATGCAGGCGTTCACAATGCGTTCGAACGCACCGCGTTCGAACGCACAGTACATTCTCTTCACCACGTTCACAACCCCGTTCACAAACCGCGTTCGAACTCACTCCACCCGCGTTCGAACGCGACTTACAAAAAACTTATTTTAATGGAAATTAAACACTAAAACATGAAATAAAAACACTCCTAAAGTGAATCCATGCTCGAGACGACGTCGGTGAAGTCCGAATCGTATCATGATGTGCAAAATATTCTAGTCTTGTTGATTGCTCATTTGAAGTCTATGTAATATCTTGTAACCTAGGTGTTTTGTCACAAATTGCCAAAGGGGGAGATTGTTAGGTTTTATTTGTTGGCAATTGTGTACAAAATATTCTACGTATATTTTTTCATGTATATGAGCTTTACACAAGTCTAGAATATCTCTTATTTGAAGAATTGCAAGATTATTGGAGAAAAGCCGTCGAGTTCACACCGCGTTCACAAATGCGTTCGAACGCGGATACTGCATTCACACAGACAGAGAGCCGCGTTCACAAACACGTTCGAACACGGGTACTGCGTTCACACAGACCGAGAGCTGCGTTCACAAACGCGTTCTAACGCAACCTGAAGAATTCAAACTATCGCGTTCGAACGCACTCGAGCCCGTTCGAATGCACCAACAAAGTTTAAGAATATTGTACTTTCGTGAGTACAGATAAGATTAGGATTTGGCTCTATCTTGTACTTTCATGAGTGCGGATAAGATTTGGATTTGGCTCTATCTTGTAATTTCGTGAGTACGGATAAGATTAGGATTTGGCTCTATCTTGTACTTTCGTGAGTATGGATAAGATTTGGATTTGGCTCTATCTTGTATTTTCGTGAGTACGGATAAGACTTGGATTTGGCTCTATCTTGGAGATCATATATAAGGATTGTGAAACCCTATCTCTAGTGGGGTTGAAGAAGCATTATTAAAGGAGACTTCTTGAGGCTACATCGATTCTTCAACTATCAATGTTCCACTCATCTACAAAAGTTAATCTTTCGTCTTAAGGGCTATCTAGACGAAAGATCAATCTCGAGCGTTACTGAGATTGGACTTCAATCACGAGAAGCGGTGAATCGTGGGTTCTAGCGAGCAAGACTGAGAGGAACAAAGTCGTTTGGATCGACGGGTTGTTTTGTGAGTCAGTCTTGTAACTGCTACTATTCTAGTGATTGGGTTTTGATCCGAGTTTGGATCCGTGGTTTTTTCCCGCTTGGGTTTTTCCACGTTAAAATCTTGGTGTTCATCTCTACTTTCATTTTTAATGTTTCTTCTGACTTTTACTTAAGCGAACGAGCGAGATCATTGCCTAGTGTTTAGATACATACTTGTGTCTAGGGGTTTTTCATATGTTAACAAATTTATTTGGTTAATAGTATGATTTATCTAGTGATGGATTATGTGATCATGGATAGGTTAGCAGGTTTTATTTGATGATGTCATGATTATATGTGCACAGGAGAATATCTGTGCATGATGGGCCCCGCTCGACTTATCGCGTGCGCTGCGTATGCCGTGTGGGCACGTGGGCGTGCACGTGCCCGTGCCGGTGGGAGCATTACAATAAGAGGGGATCATTGACACTCACATGTCGCCCTTGGACCTGTGGGGTATCGATTTGATGAGGTCCCACCGTTAGTCCTTCATGAGGCACCAATCGTCGTCGAGGAGATGACGAAGCCGATCGGTTCATGACATATTCCTTTAAATCATTGTGATCCTTTTGCATTGCGTCGACTCTATGCAGCAATGTTTGGAACATGCCCCTAAGTTCATCCGCCAAGCCCATATTCACACTCATGGATGTTGGTTGACTCGGTCCTGCCGTGGTCGCTCCAAAGGAATTGGCCTCATAGTTAGGGTTATTATGGGTTGCGTCTTCCCTTGTCAGTGTGCTCTCTATTCGTCTCCTTGTTGATATCATCTTCCTTATTTCCATTATTAATAGAGTTCTGACATTTCCTAACTTTGATACCAAATTGATGGGTTACAGTACCAAAGATCGGCTACAGAACGATTCTTTGTATGTGCGAACGCGATGTAGGCGTTCGAACACGTTCGAATGCACTTTTCGCATCCTCTGTATTTGTGAACCTGATGTAGGTATTAGCAAGGGCGTTCGAACGCGACCTACAGGAATTTTATTTTATTGAAACTAAACAACTAATGCAATAAGAAAAGATCCTAACTAAATGTATCATCTTGCCCAGCACGGGCACGTCCACGTCCATGCGCAGCACATGCGATTGGTCAGGCATGATCCGTCACGCACAGATACATCCCTATGCTCAAATAATTTATTACCAAATAAATTGTAATATTAATCCAAATAACCATGTTAACATATGAATATCTAAGTCCATAATAATATACAGTAGTCCACAAAATAAATTATGACATCATCAAGTTAAACCTGTTAACAAATCCATATCTATACCCACAACAACCATACTAGATAGCTACATAATCTGATAGGGCCCACACAGGCTATGACAAACCATCAAGATATAATTTAGAACCACTAACACACGAGTATAATATAATTCGACCTGTATTATACAAAATATCGTCTAATATAATGGAGTACAAATATGAAATAATTGTACAACTCAATTTCTATATAAACTATCATCTATACAGTCTCGCACCTAATGTATAGTCATCTCCAATCATCTCTATATATCACCAATGTACTCATATCCTATATCAGCCTAGTCAAATGCATGATAAAATATGCTTGAATAAAATCATCTCTAGATAGAGTCATATAATTATGCTGGAGACCAAAACATGCATATACATAATTATATAATATATCCTAATTTGAGAAAGGCATTTAGGGGATAAAACTACTCACATATAATCAAAAGACGCAAACCACGTATTCCTCACATCTGATTAGAAAACATGATAATTTGTTAGGTTTAGAATTTCTTCTTTTGTTTTTATTAAATGATTTGATTTATATCATATATTTAATTACAATAACATTAATATGTTATTATTCTAATTGTAGATTTATTTATAAAATCATAGTTTGCTAATTATATATTATGTATATAATAGTCAATCGTTTTTTATAAACAACGTAAAAGAGCTACATATACAATAATATAATTTAAAATACAAATACATATATTATATAATTATACTTTAATTATTTTTTGACCACTACTCTTACTAAACCAATGAAGAGTTGCATATAAAATAATCTTTACTTAATCATGTAATATAAATATTAAGTAAGCCTGCTATTTTATTACATGCATAATAATGTATAATAAGTTGTATATATATATATATAGACCTAATTATAAAGACATGCATTAATCTAATAAAAATATATGAAGTTAAAAATATATTAATGTACAGATATTTATAACTATGATTAACTAAAATTACACTAATTAGACTTATCTAATAAGTATGTTATGAAATATATGTATTCTTGAAAAATTAAACTAAAAATCTAATTTAGTTTAATTAAAGAAAATAAGTGATTTAGATAGGTGTCTTATAGTCAGAGAAGAAGTTAGATCGACGAGGGCAAGAAGTAGAGGAAAAGAAGAAGAAGAGAAACGAAGGGAGGGAGGCTCACCTCGACGATGGTGGTGGTGGCGGTAAAAATGACGACAGCGGTAAGCCGGTGTCGGTAAGAGAAGGAAAAGAGAGAGAGAGAGAGAGAGGAGGGTGAGAGAGAGAGAGAGAGTGAGAGAGAGCATGAGAGAGAGAGAGAGCTATAGGGAGAGAAGCGGTGAGGAGGGTGCGGTGACGGTGATGGCGATGGCGACAGCGGCAAGCCAACGTCGGTAAGAGAAGGAGAGAAAGAGAGAGCTCGAAAGAGAGAGGTGATTGAGGGAGAGAGAGGACGGTGAGAGAGAGCATGAGAGAGTTAGAGAAAGGGAGTTATAAGGAGAGAGAGGCGGTGAGGGGGGGTGCGGCGGTAGTGGCAGCAACGGCGGCGATAGGTCAGGTCGGAGAGAGAGAGAGAGAGACCACAAGAGAGAGAGACAGAGAGACGGTGAGGACATCGGCGCTGCGGCTGCGTGCCAGCCGGCCCATCGGAGCAAGATGGCCCGGCCTAGTTGGTCGGGGCGGCGGCTAGGGGTGCATGCCATTCGCAACCCACGCCACCCCAATAATGTGGTCGGCCATGTCGTGGCATCCTTTCTGTGATGCCCTCGTTGTTTCATATTTCCCCCACCACTCCCTCCTCATCTCTTCCAACATATGAAGGAGTAGCATGTTCGTGGAGGCATGTCTACGCTCCGATATAACATGGCCAACCGTGTGTGGTTCCGATTGGCTAGAATCGATTAAAGTATCCCCCAATCTTTCTTCATGGTTCACGGTGATCAGATCACTCTCCATGTTCACTATTTCTTCTAAAGACTTTCGAGATCTTGTATTCACCATTAATGGAGCTTCAAGTGTTATGAACTGGCCTTAGCTACTAGATCAAGCTCGGATGTAAGTAAGGATAGAGGAAGAAGAAAGGATAACACAATATTCATTGATAATCCCAATAAGGTTGCCTTCCACATATTAAGATGCTAACCTAATAAACAAAATAAACAAATGATAAACCTTGAAATAGTGCATTCTCACCAAGCCGCGTTCGAATAAGATCGAGCACGTTCGAATAGGCAATACGCATTTTGAAGAGATCATTCCGTAACCTATCACATCTATATGTGTGAACATATGTAGGCATTCAAATGCTCCATTTGAACGTGACCTCCCTACATTTGAATGGAAAATTCGTGTTCTCTGTATGTGCAAATGTATACAGGCATTCGAATAGGTCATTCGAACGCGATAGCCAAAATCCTTGTTCTTCAAGAAAACTAAGAAACCAAAATAAGAAAAGGGTCCATAGGTTCTATCCATGCACGAGATGATTCAGTGTGGTTTGAATCACATCACTCCACCATGCTTTCGCTCACTTTATCCTCAAAGTGCAAATCTAAGATAACGATCCATCAATGTGACCTTCGGTTCCCATGTGGCTTGATCTTGTGTCTAACCAACCCAAGTCACCAACACCTCTATGACTATTCTTCCATTGTGTTTGACCCTCCTTTGTGCTAGGACCTTCTATTGAGTGATCTTAGTTGCCTCCGATTTGGGCTCGGGTAGTTCTGTCGCAACCTGCTCAACTAGACCAACACGTGCTCTCAAGCTAGATACATGGAAGACCGTGTGAACTCAAGACGACTCGAGTAAGTCCAGCTTATATGTGACCACTCCCACCTTCCCTAGAATCTGAAATGGACTAAAGACGTGATGGGCTAATTTTTGGTTCTGAATGGGTCGTACTGAGATTTGCCGATATGATTGTAGTCGAACATAGACCCAATCACCAACTTCGTAGTTTCTATCCTGGTGTTTGTGATCATGCACTTACGTCATTCTGTTCTGTGCCATTGCTACGTGAAGCTTGAGTCACTTGCGCACTTCATCTCATTTTGACAGCACCTTATCTATGTCGAAATAGTCCGATGCGCACTTCATCTCATAGGATCACAATGTGGGAGGGCGGGGGGGGACATGCATCCATAGACTGCGTCGAAGGGTGCCATCCCAATAGCTGTGTGGTGAGTTGTGTTTTATGAGTACTCTTCCTAGGGTAGGTAAGCTAGCCATCTCTTGGGTTGCTCTCCAGTGAAACACCACAAATCTTACTCAAGGCAGCGATTAACCACTTTGGTTTGCTCGTCAGTTTGTGGATAATAGCTGAGCTCTTTTTGAGTTGAATACATTGCTACTTGAATCACTCTTGCCAAAAATGAACCATAAAGATTGGATCATAGTCTAAAACTATAGATCTAGGCATGTCATGCAACCAGGCTCTTTCTTTCACAAAACTTTCTACTACCTTCTTTGCGATGTACGAGTGCTCTAGAGATCAAAAGTGCGCACTCTTTGTTAACCGGTCGACCACCACCATTATCACTGTATGCCCTTTGACTTGGGGAAGTCCTTCAATGAAATCCATTGCCACATCTTCCTAAATCTAGTCCGGAATGGGTAGGGGTTGCAGCGGCCCTATTGGTTTTGTTGAGTCTGCCTCAGTGCATTGAACATAAAATAACACTTCTTTTCTCACCCCTGCCCATACACAATTTTGTGTTACCCTCTTATAGGTCCTGAATGTTCCTTCACGCCTCGCCATTGGAGTGTTGTGGATGTGGCGAATTAAAGTCACCCGCAGCTTGGGCTTGCTTGGTACCCGCACTCGCCCTCGATCTAGTAGTAGACCGTTCTTCACTTTTAACCTAGGATGGCTTGCTAGTTTTTTCTCTACTTTCTTCATGAGTTCCTTCATCTCAATATCTTCTAAACATGCATCCCTAATCTCTGAAAGAAAGGGAAAAATTAGGATTGAAATCATAGCTAAATCAGCCAGTTCGGGTTGCCGTGATAGCGTATCGACGACCTAATTCTCAGTTCCCTCCTTGTACACCAATTCATAGTCGTATCCCAGCAACTTTGTCGCCCATCGCTGTTGTGCTAGAGTGTGAATCCATTGTCCAAGGAAATAAGGAAGACTCCACTGGTCAATACGCACCACAACTTGCCGCTCAATGAGATATGGTCTCCATTTAGTGACGGTATGGATAATGACCAACATCTCTCACTTATATGTAGATATCATCTGATTCTTCATCGATCACGCCTTGCTTATGTATGCCACTGGCCTCCTTTCTTGCATGAGGACAGCCCCAACTCCATCCCCTGATGCATCACATCCCACCACAAAAGGCTTGGTAAAATTGGATAATGCCAAGACCGGTGCTATGGTCATTGCTTTTGTTGATGCCTTGATCCACTAGAACTCCCCCTTCTTCAGTAGTGATGTTAAGGGGGCAGCGATCTTGTTATAGTTGGCAACAAACCAGCAGTAATATCCCACTCCACTCTCTGCTTGCCCATAAACACTTGGACTCCTTCACCTTCAACCCATTGTCTTTCAAATTCTACAACATTTCGCAGAGGTGGAAAGATGCTTCTTCCATGAGCAGCTAGTTGTACACAAGGATGTCGTCAAAGAAGACAAGTATACCGCCTCAATAACATCCTAAAGACGTTGTACATCAACCCTATGAAGGTTTGGGGGAGAGAGGGCGTGTCATTAGTGAGTCCAAAAGACATGACCTTGAACTCATAATGCCTGTCATGTGTGCAGAATGCAGTCTTGTGCACATCCTCGAGTCTCAGAATGCGGTCTTGTGCACATCTTCCTTTTGCACAAATGGGTACCAATAGGATTGTACATTAGCCAATTCAGCTTCAAGATTAATCTCAATGTAGTGGTCTTGGGGTCGAGTCGTTGGCATGCCGCGTGGTTATTCAAACACCTCACTAAATTCCTTCAACAAGCTGGTCAGGTCAGCGAGTACTTCTTCTTCCTTTATTTGGTCCACTTAGCTTTACATCAGTTGCATTACAAGGCCATGGCAACCAGCCATTGGTAGGCCCACCATCGGCCGAAGTTGGGCTCCAAGTCGTAGTCGAATTCTGTCCAATTGCACACTTTTTCCACTTCGCTTGAAATCTATCCACATCTCTAAAAAGCCATAGGTCACGAGCTCAAACATTGCATCCATTGAGTCCCCAATACAATGTCAACCCCTCGTAAGGCCAAGGGGTGAAGATCCAAGGTGAAGGAATGCTAACTTCTGGTTTCGCATCAGACGCAAGGTCACCTGTCGATACTGTTGCACCCTCACAAACACCCAACTACCAATATTGAACTCCTGCTCCCCATGGCTATGATCATAAACTTGCTTCATGTAGTTTTGAGCAAGTTTAAGTTGAGGATGCAACCTCCTCAATGTGGCATCTCTGTCCATCAAAACTAAGTCCACCTCCATCCGATCTGTAGATGCCACTTGATCATAAGCGCGTAACGTCGGAGCTGTGCGCCCATACACCACCTCAAATGGAGTCATGCCAATGCTGCTATGGTAGGCGGTGTTGTAGGACCACTCTGCCCATGGTAAGAACTCCAACCATCGTCTCGGCATCTCTCCAACAAAGCATCCCAAGTACTGCTCAATGCCTCGATTGATCACCTCGGTTTGGCCGTTCGTCTGTGGATGGTAGGCCGAACTGAAGTTCAATCGATTACCCTGCAATCTGAAAAACTCCGTCCAAAAGTCACTCATAAATACACGATCACAATTCGAGACAATCGTGCGTGGCATGCCATGTAGCCGAGCAACATCTCTAACAAAAATTTCAGCCACTGACTTGACTAAAAATGGATGAGACAATGCTGAAAAGTGTACATACTTGCTCAATCTGTCAACCACCACAAAGATAACGGAATAACCACGTACCAGTGGAAGACCCTTTATGAAAAATATAGAAATGTCTCCTGATATAGAAATGCCCACATTCGAATGTCTACATCGCGTTCGCACATACAGAGAACGTCTTTTGTGTGTTCAAACGCGATCGGGCGCATTGGAATGCGATTGGCGGAAATCCTCTTGAATTAGGGTTACTTGTTCTTTATGGACCTGTTAGCTAGCCTCTATATATATGTGGATGGCAGCCAAATTTATAATGTTATTGGAATATTGACTTTTTGCCTATTTATCATCTTTCTACCCTAATCTCCCTTCTCCCTCTTTACCATCCTTTCACCTCTACCGTTGGCAAGGTTTCTCCTAACTTCTAATCTCCCTCGTCTATCGAGCCACCCCTCTTCTTTGGGATCTCAACCACTTCATTCCTTTCGTCTATATCCCTTAATCCCATCCAAAATCTATCTTCATCTCCATACCCATCCATAACCCTAACATCCACTCCACTAGTCACCATCACCATTACCCATGTTATTCCGTATTTTCGTCCCCGTTATAGTTCGAATCTACGAAGGGCATAAATACGAAAGTTGTAGATCAGGAAGTTACGAATCTAATGCAATTAGTTTCATAATTTTCTAACTATATGAGAATATCATGACAAATATTTTCCAACGGTATCCTATTTCGGTTATAGAGGAGCTGCTGGACGAGCTTGCAAGGGTGACCATATTCAGTAAGCTTGACTTGAGGGTTGGGTATCATCAAATTAGAGTACACCTATCAGATGTGCACAAAACTGTATTTCGGACTCCGGACGGGCATTACAAGTTCCGGGTGATGCCTTTTTGTCTCACCAATGCTCTAGCTACCTTACAAGGCCTCATGAATAATATATTTCAGCGTCTATTGCAAAAGTATATCTTGGTATTATTTAATGATATTTTGGTGTATAGTAGGACTGAATTGGAGCATTGGAGGTATTTAGAGGATATGCTGAATTTGTTGAACTAAAACCAATTGAAGATCAAGAAGTCCAAGTGCCTATGGGGAGTACCACAAGTGGAGTATTTAGGCCACATTATCTCAATAGATGGTGTAGCGGCGGATCCTCAAAAGGTTGCATGCATGACCACTTGGCCTATTTCTACTACTACTATCGGATTGCTAGAATTTTTTAGGCTGACCGGATATTATTGCCGCTTCATCACCGAATATGGCAAGATCACTGCTCCTCTCACTTCTTTGTTGAAGAAGGACCCTTTTAGATGGATGGATAAAGCCACTATAGTCTTTGGAAAACTAAAAACAATAATGATGACGGCGCCTGTTCTAGCGCTACTGGTCTTCACCCAAGAATTCATTGTGGAATGTGATGCATCGGGTGTTGGCAAAGAGCTGTACTAATGTAGGGAGGATGCCCCATAGCCTTTCTTAGTAACGCTATGTCACAAAAATCTCAGTAATTATCGACTTATGAGACAGAGATGTTGACAATTCTGCATACGGTAACAAAGTGGAGACATTATTTGATCGATAAGCGATTCATTATCTGAACCGATCAAAAGAGCCTTCCATACTTTATGGGACAGCATATACATACTCCGGCACAGCAGAGATGGGTCACAAAATTGCTGGGGTATGATTATGAAATCCAATACAAGAAGAGAACGAGAAATAGAGCGGTGGATGCATTATCGCGCCAACCCGATACCACCAAGCTTGTAGTCTATTCTTCTCCTACCTTTACCTTCCTTGATGAGTTGAGGTATGCATGTACATCTGAGGTTATTGTAGGAGGTGTTGGATAATACAAAGCGCTATCCAGAGTTGGAAAATCGAAGCGGTTTGCTGCTGGACCGCAGATGCATTCGAGTGCCCGCAAATGATGAATTACAATAGAAATTGTTGGAGCATTTCCATCAAACTCTAGAGGCTAGACATGAGGGTGTCTTGAGGACTTATAGGAGGATATCTCAGAGTTACACTTGGCCAGGATTGAGATGAGATGTAAGGAGTTTTGTCCGTGCTTGCGAAGTCTATCAAAGGGCTAAGGCCTTTACCTATACCGAACGTGTTTGGGAAGAAATTTCTATCGATTTCATAGAGGGTCTTTCATTGGTATGTGGTTATTCCGTTACCTTTGTGGTGGTTGACAGATTGAAGAAGTATACGCACTTTTCGGCATTGTCACATTCATTTTTAGCCAAATCGGTGGCTAAAAGTTTTGTTAGAGATATTGCTCGGTTATATGACATGCCACGCACGATTGTCTTGGATCGTGATCGTGTATTTATGAGTGACTTTTGGACGGAGATTTCTAGATTACAGGGGACTCGATTGAACTTTAGTTCGGCCTACCATCCACAAACGAACAGCCAAACCAAGGTGGTCAATCAAAGCATTGAGCAGTACTTGAGGTGCTTTGCTGGAGAGATGCCGAGACGATGGTTGGAGTTTTTACTAATGGTGAAGTGGTCTTACAACACCGCCTACCATAGAAGCAATGATATGACTCCATTTGAGGTGGTGTATGGACGTAGGCTCCGACATTATGCGCTTATGATCAAGTGGCATCTACAGATCGGACAAAGGTGGAGATAGCTTTGATGGATAGAGATGCCACATTGAGGAGGTTGCGTGCCCATCTTAAACTTGCTCAAAACCGCATGAAGCAAGTTTATGATGGTAGCCATCGGGAGCAGGAGTTCGACATCAGCAGTTGGGTGTTTGTGAGGATACAGTTGTATCGACAGGTGACCTTGCGTCCGATATGTAACCAAAAGTTAGCACATCGCTACTTTGGTCCATTTCGGGTATTAGAGCATATTGGTCCGGTTGCATAGCCGGAGGGGGTAGAGAGTGCATCTTGTCTTCTATGTTTCATTGCTAAGTAAGTACATTGGAGATCATGAGGTCGTTGGATCAGCTCTACCGGAGCCATTGAAGGAGATAGAGATCGTAAAGCCAGTTTAAGTACCTGCTAGGCGACGACAACGACATGGTACCAGGTTAGAGATGGAGATTCTAGTCAAGTGGCTTGGCAAGCCATCCGATGAGGCGATATGGGAGTTGGAGACTGATATTTTAGAGCATTTTCTCGACTTTTCACCTTAAGGGCAAGGTGGGGGAAGCGTGGTGCGCTAATACACTTTGTTAGAATATTTTCTTATTGCATTAGTTGTTTATTTTTATTAAAATAAAATTCTTGTAGGTCACGTTCGAACGCGGAAGGGGTCGCGTTCGAACGTCTTTGCGAACACCTGCATTAGGTTCGCAAATACAGAGAATGCGAAAAGTGCGTTCGAACGCGGTCAGGCGAGTTCGAATGCTTGCAGCACGTTCGCACATACAGAGAACATCTTTTGTGCATTCGAACGCGATCGGTGGGATCTTATCCAGATCCTGTCCAGATCTAAAATTCGGATAGATTGTGTGACACCCAACTCTAAACACGTGCATGACACGAGCCCACACGGCACGTGCGTAGCACCTGACCACTTGGTTAGATACCAACAATCAAATAAACCTGTAGCAACATCATAATTTTATCTACAACCTCTAAATTAAGAATAACTAAGTCTAACTGTCAATAGCATACAAATAACCATACATGGGCTCTACACAGGCCACAACACATCATCAAGAGCTTTTCACAACTATATATACACAACAGTAGTATATACATAATTATACAAGTACAATGTCACCTGCTAAAATATAAGACACGGATACAGATACACTTTAGAGGATGTCCATTAGTACATTGGATAAGATAACCCAACTAGCAGAAAATACTAACCACCCTCTACTCCTCACTCACCGGCAATACCTCTAAGGGAAATCAAATCTCATGAATGACCATATTATATCCTCAACCGAAATTATATAACATGATAAAATTACCATATAACATCACCAAATATAACACCATATCATGTATAATAATTATGATCCAATGATACTAGTCACATCAATGATGATGCATGATGCATGCCAACCACTAGATAATCGTATATGTTAGAGCCAGATATAATCCACATATCTCTCACTATCATAATCATCCGTCTCAACTCTGAATATCATCCACCATGCTGGACTAAGGTACCCGGCCCCAAACTCGATACACATCATGTCACAAGCTCAGAGCATACCCTGTCATATGCTAAGAGTATCTCTGATAAATCATACCCTACCATACGCTAAGGGTATCTCAGAAGAAAGTAATCATACCCTGCCATACGCTAAAGGTATATCAATGATAGTTGTACCCTGTCATACGCTAAGAGTACAATTATCAGCAATCACCATACTCTGCCATACGCTAAGAGTATGTCTAGTACCAGTCCGGACCAGATACCGTTCCAGCCATCACATCACATCACATCACATACACATGTACTTTTATGATTTCCTATACATGATAAATCATATTCATATATCCAGTACGACAATAGATCATGCAACTCAGGAATTTAGGTGGTAAAGAAGCCGAGAGAAAAATCATATAATCATGCTGGAGGCCAAATTATATAAGTATTGGTAATGTTTCGCCATCCACGAGTATAGAGTAACTTCAAATTTGCTAAAAGAAAAAGAAATTTAAATTGCACAAAATTATTAATTTAGACAACAATTCTTTTAGATGCGTATATAACATCTTGTGTGACATCAATATGAATTAGAAGTTATCTACTCTGATAAATAATTATGTTTGCGGCTCATCTATTTAAATACTATTATTATTTAAAAGATTATGAGACTTAGGCTGACCGTAGCTTAGACAAAGGTGTTAGACTTCCCTTATATATATATTAGTCAAATAAAAAATCTATATAAACTCTAATGTCTATGGGAGAAATTTGCATTATCTTGTTGGTTGATAGTTTTTCTGTTCATCACATAGCAGAGGTGGGCATAGCATTCATTATTCGGGTAAAATAAATTCTGCCAAACAAGTGTTTGATTTCATGCGGCAATGCCTCGTTATTTTATGCACCCACTTCCCAGTGTTCAATTATTGGCCTACAACCTGGCGAAAGATTAGTGGTCAGGCTAGTGGGGTGGTGGTGGAACTACACACTGGATCTGCCAGTAGTGCCACGTGGACAGATCAACAGTCCGTGTAACTATAACCATACCAATGAGAGAGATTTCATCCTTCTTTGAACCTCACATCTAACGATGATCTGGATTTTGGTCTCATGATTGTTATAAGAAAAGTTGGGTCTGAAAAGGAGAGATGTCGATGTGCAGTGCTCACCATGAGTACTAAATAGTACCTATGAAGGACCCTAAATTTTCTCATGAACTTTGATCTTTTTTTACCGATAATAGTAATCTGACACGAACTACCTTTCAAATAGGTATGATTTTAATATAATTGGATTTGGATAATAGATGGTTGGTCTACCTAAATAAGTTGTGTTTATGTTTATTTCTCTAATTTGTTTATGATCTAATAACTCAATTATAACTTGAACTAATTGATTATTACTCATATAACCTATTCATAACTTGTCTCGTTTGGCAACCTAGGATAAGAAGATTATTCGTGATAAACATCCTTTCTATCCCATAAATTGAGTGCCAAATTTATTTTATCATGCTGGGATAAAATAAATAAATAAAACAAAGAAGATAAACATAGTTTATCTAGTTATCTTTATCTCAATTTGTGGTTTCTCAATTTATGGTTGGGATAAAAAGAACCAAATTATCTAATTCGACTTGGTCATATTGGTTCCACTCACAATATTGGGTTCATTGGGATAAGCAAATTTATCTAATTTGATTTTTGCTTAACGAAATAAAAGATTTTTGTCGAGGGGTGTTTGAATGCAAGGACCGCGTTCGAACAAACCACGCGAACGCTTGCACGCGTTCACAAAAATAGAGGAGGTAATATCCGCATTCGAACAGCCTCGAGCCCATTCAAACGCGACCTTTCAAACGCCTACTCACGTTCGCAACAATAAAGAATGATATTTGCGCGCTCTAAGGCGATCGGGCCCATTCGAACGCACCGCAGCGAAAATTGTTGGTTTATTAGGGTTTATTTTGAATTGTTTGGTTAGCCTCTCATGGATGTGGATGGCAACCATAGAGTCATTATTGAAGAATTGAGTTTTGTCTTGCCTCCTTCGTCTTCTTCGCTCTCGTTCTCTCAATCCCCGGTGACCCGCTTCTAACCTCCCTCAACCGGCCAATCACCCTAGTCCCTTAGGGGTGGCCCTCTCCTCCCTCTTCTTTCAATCTACCCGACACTTGCCCTAACCCTTCCATCAACCATAACCCTTCCACCACCACTTTTCACCGGTGCCACCTCATTAACGTTGGTCCACCTCCAACGACCATTATTTAGGATCTCGTGCCTCCATCCACGGATCCTGATCAAACCCTCTGATATTTGTCTACTAATCGGACGATATCTCGAGATCCCCACATCCGATCCTAAAACTTGATTTGTTGGAAAGCTTTTTTTCGGGGCTACAACTATCTAATTTTCATGTTGATCCGACGGTGGTATCTTTTGGGATCTATTTACAAAGTTCCGTGCCATAGTCAGTCCGGATCTAAGAATTGAAAGAGATCGAACCTTAGCCAAAAAGGGAGATCATATCATTTGGGTCCTAAATGTGAGCATCTATAAATATGTGAAGGAAATCCTAATTAGAGTTTATCTGATAATTGAAACGACATTATGCCTTTATCTCCTTCTTTTTTGCTCTAGCCATCGGCACCCTCTCCCACCTCCTTCCTTCCACTGCTCAAGTCCTTGGTTGGTTTCCTCTAATTCCTAATCCCCCTCTTCTACAACAACTTCTCCCCCTTCATTCCGAAGAAATTAACCTAGCACCTATCTAGCTATTGAAGGGCTAACAAGCTAGGGTTCATCCAATCTTTGGCCACTATTCGGCCGCTATCTTACGATCTAGCCATCCAAATCTTGCGATTTTGGATTCGTTACAAAATCTCTTCAAGGGCAACAACATATCCAAAATTTAGCAAGATCCAACGGCTAAATCACCCGCAGTTATCTTCGAAAGACACGTTCTCAAACTAGTCCAAAATCGTTACGCATCGGATCGAGCAGGTTCATAACAACCGGTATCAATGCCAACATTCCTTAGACCATCATGGCTACCATAAGATCGAAGGCAGCAAAGTAAAACAGTGACCAAGGCTTGGAGACAAATCACATGGCTTAGTCAAGGTTGCCATCTCCACCTCGTCCACAAGATCCTATAGAGTACCTAGCCGATCTACCTCAAGCCTTGTGGACATGAATCAACAATGTCCAAGGCATACATCATACCCTACCACCAGCAGGGTAGATGGACAAGGCAGCCACCTAGAACCAATGCAGCCACCAATCCAGATCCACTGGTGCCCACAAAAGAACTGATGATTGCTACTGCTTTTGCGGCTCCTTCGCAAGCACCGATACAACCAGTTCGACACCCATTCCCTCATGATCATTATTGAAGACAAGAGGATCGTCCCTTACCACAAGATCGGGTCAAGCAAGGACCAATCCTGGTGGCAGCACCATGGCAGCAATGCGATGAACCGCAAGGGTGCCACACCGATTTGCCACCCTTGCACCCAAGGGCTCCTATGGCCCCATACTCGGAGGAGGAAGCTTGGCAGGAGTGGGAGAAGCCCTCATATCAACCAAGGGTCCAGCAACATGAGCCACTTTACTGAGGATGCGAGAACGGACGCGATCAAATGCTACAACTCTGAACCGCTCGAGTTGATTTTCCTAAATTCGGCGGGGGTGACCTGTTGGATTGGATCTATAGGGCGAAGTAATTCTTCACCTATCAAGGGACACCTGACCACCAAAAGGTGCTTCTGGCGTCAGTCCACCTTGAAGACGTAGCGATGAGATGGTGTCAGGCAGCACATCGCGCACGAGCCTTCATTACTTGGGAGGAGTTCTCTGATGCGCTGTGTACGTTTCGAACCCTCCTACTATGAAGACTTCCAAGCCACCTAGACGAAGCTAACCCAAAAGACCTTTGTAAGAGCCTACCAAGAGGAGTTCGAAAGAATTAGCAATTGAGTCCACGGGTGGTCGGACTCTGCTCTTAAAAGCATCTTCGTCTCCAGGCTTCGTCGAGATATCCAAGCGGAAGTCAAGGTGACTCCTCCTATCACCTTGTTGGAAGCTTTCTCAGCGGCTCAAATGATAGAAGAGAAGATAAGGGAGTTAAAGGCGACATATCATCCAGCTTGGAGAACTAGCGACCTGCGCTCTAACCTAGAAACGTCGGTCTTGGGTGTGGCACGTATGGGGTGGGTTCAGCCAAACCCCAATCGGCCACCCCCACCATGGACAGCCCCTGACCCTAGGGGATAGCCACGGATGATGGGTCGACGCCTCACACCAGTGGAGATTGAAGATCAGCGCTCAAAGCCTATGCTTTTATTGTGACAAGTGCTTTGTATCGAGCCACAAATGCTCCAAGCAGCCCGCTGCCATCATGCTCATGGAGGAGATGAGCAAGGATGATCCTATTGAAGATCTTGAGGTGCAGCAAGAGAAGGAAGGTAGATAGACTGAACAAGACAACCCGCTTAATCTCCAAGCTGAGCTCTCCCTTCATTCTTTTACCGGCAAGTCGGCTCTGAAAATTCTTTGGGTCGAAGGTATGATCAAGAAGAATAAAGTCCAAATTCTTATTGATTCATCAGGAAGCACTCATAATTTTATGGATTCTTAGATAGTGAGGCATTTCGGATTGGAGTCGGATCCTTCCAACGCCTTCGACGTGGCTATCGATGATGTCACCATGTTGAGAATGGAGGGCATATGCCGCAAGGCCAGCTGCAAATTTAGGGCCATGTCTTTCGAATTGATGTATATCTGTTGGCTCTACGAGGAGCCGACTTAGTGCTTGGGATGCAATGGCTTTGGGATCTTGGACTGTTCACCTTCAACTTCACCACCATGGCGATGGAGTTTAGTCATGAAGGCCAACCGATCCAGCTACTAGCCACATCAAGTAAGAAAGCCAAGGGAGCACTACAGTCCCTAGAAGGGTTGCCAAAACCAGGGTGCCGTGAGTTCCTCATGCAATTCATCGAAGAGGCTAAGGACGTGGACGATCCAACGCACTTACCGACTGACTTGAAGGCTAGTTTGTAGGAATTTGAAGATGTATTTCAACAGCTACATGGATTGCCTCCACCTAGGATGCAAGACCATCGTATCGAGATCATGCCTAGGGGGGTCCAGCAAATGTGAGGCTATACCGTTATCCCTTCATTTAAAAGGAGGCTATAACGAAGATGGTCCAAGAGATGTTGTCCAGCGGGGTGATAAGACTATGTCGAAGCACCTATTCTTCATTGGTCTTGAGAAGGACGAATCGTGGCAATTTTACGTGGACTATCGAGCTCTCAATTCCATCATTGTCAAAGACTAGCATCCCCTACCGGTGATCGAAGAGTTGTTGGATGAATCGATGGGTGCATGCTACTTCTCAAAGCTAGATTTGACGGCGGGGTTCTAGCAAATCAGAGTAGAATCCTTCGATATGCACAAGACGGCGTTTAGAACTCATGATGGGCACTATGAGTTCCTTGTTATGCATTTTGGTCTTACCAATGCTCTTGCCACCTTTCAGAGCTTAATGAATGATATTTTTAGGCCTCATTTGAGGCAATATGTGGTGATATTCTTTGATGACATATTGGTATACAGCCACACATGGGAGGAGCACTTGCGACATTTTCGGACAGTATTGGCCTATTACGGCAACACAAATTGAAGGCCAAGGACTCCAAGTGTTCATTAGGGCAGCGAAGGGTCGACTACTTGGGCCACATCATATCTAAAGATGAGGTGGAAGGTGACCTTAAGAATATCCAAAGCATGGTGGAATGGCCACTGCCCAAGACTACTAAGGAGCTACGCGGCTTCCTCAGCTTAACCGGCTACTACCGTCGGTTTGTGGTGAAAGGCAAGGTTGCGGCTCCCCTCACGGCCTTGTTGCAGAATGGTGCATTCACATGGACGGACAAAGCAAGGAAAGCATTTAAAGCTATAAAGAAGGCGATGATCTCAGCCCTGGTCCTTGCTTTAGCAGATCTTTCAAACCCTAGTCATCATTTTCCACCAACAGTCCACCACCACCTTTGACCGTCCGCCACCCTACGACGACTGCCGCAACGTCAATTAATTATCATTATGCCCTATTTGACCTTGCTCCACTATTTACTTAATATCTTTTCATTCAGACGTTGGATTCTCATAAAACTAGATTCATTAAAAGTCTTCTGAGGCTGCCTCCATTTAAATTTTCACAATTTTCTTACGTCCAAATTGTTCTAGATCTAGTTCATAACATATTTCTAATCTTATCCCAACTAATTTTGGCATATATTTTGCATTGTTGGGAGTAAATTCATAATCTATTTAAACATGAATGCAATCTATTCATTAAACTAGTTACATACATTACTCAGGTTTATATGAACTACTTGGGGCCATTTGATTGCTGGATAAAGAAAAATTAGGTAACTGTATAGAAGTTCAAGAGCATTTTATTGGAGTCACGGGCATTCGGTCGATGGCCTAAGTTGTTAATGAGGTCAAGGGTTTTTCAAGTTATTTTTCTTGCCGTTCTAAACTTGGTCTCCTCTGGAAATGCTCTTTAAAGGTATTGAGATGCTACCCAAATATCTCTAATATTAAAAGAAATAAAACCCAGAGACAAAGGAACAATAAGATCATATGTATTCGGGATAATTTACTTTACGGGAGCACTTTTCTTTTTCTTTTGAGAAAAATTCATTGTAGCAAAAATATTGCGAGATTTTAGTAGAGCTTCATTTATGTTTTCTATACCAATGAATACAACATCTCAATGTAGTGGGGCATGGGCGATACAAGTCGTATGACGTCAACCGGAGACAATATATATGTGTAAGTGTAATTTATTGCTCTCATGCGAGCAAGAGAAAGACTTCCGTCAATACTGAAGAAAGGGTAAAACCTAATTATATTAGAAGAAAAAATATACAAGAGGAAGGCGTTAGGAAGCATTAGAGATTACAAATGCTAGTGACATTCTTAAAAGAGAACACTCTTTCGCTAGGAATATCATTTCCCACTTCCTCCAAAAAAAAGCTACCTCAGGACCAAAGCTGGCTCGACTGACAAAGTTTAATACATTTATATGAAATTTGTGGTATTATACGATTGCTATTATATTGCACGCTTCTTAGAGCTACAATATGATCAGAACCCTTAAACACTAGTTGGTGCTGACTTGAGACAATAGTTGCTGTTGTATGAAAGAACAATAGTTGCTGTTTTTTTTTCTTTGTTCTTCTATGAAAGCACGTCTCTTAAATACTTGGTGCTGACTTGAGACACCTAACTATAATTTCTCAACAAAACCACCACCAAAGCACGGAATGTACATTTGATCTGCACAAATGCAGCCTACCACATTACTGACCTAAGGGTAGAATACACTTATACATGTCAGTATCTTAAAACAATAATGATACCCATCTTTAATATAGATGCAGCACTAACCCATGTCATCTATGAATATGTACCTCCAATCCTCCGTAAACACTCCTTCCTGAGAGGTGAGTCCGCAAAAGTTGCTTTGATGAAATTCTCTACCTGCATAAAGAAGCAGATCAGACTTGCAACAGGCAGCAAGAACCCCCATGCCAGACATGATTCAACTACAAGCAATAGCTTTTCAAGAACTTAAGTAATCAGAAAATGAGAGAACTTAATAGCAAATCTTTCCAGAGTCTAACAAATCAATTAAAACTACTATCATACTTCAAATTATGGCCACCTAATTCTCAATAAATGGGCAACTCAACTTGGTACAAGATATACTAATAATTGTATAGAACACACCCATTTCAAGAGAATTAGTTGCAAAGGAATTATTCCCTCATATGTCTAAGCAGTGACATCCCATCTTTTTTGGTACCATTAGAGTACAATTTGTTCTACAACATACAAATCATTCATATAAAGAACAAGTCGCTAACTAATATGAATGAATTCATGAGTTTACGTAAACTGGCAGTTACACTCTAAATTGCCAAAGTGGTTTACATTATCTTCATCAACAACGGCAAAGATAACATAATGTCACTAATTTCATGCTAGCAACAAAGCTCAGAATAATATACTGCTACTTTTGATATCATATCTATTCATTATTATTACTGTTGAGATATCTTCATGAAGCTTCAGTAAATTAACTAGTTTTATCATCTTATCATCGGCTTTCTCTCCCTTCAATTCATATTCATATATCATTATAAAGCTTATACCAAATAAAATGAGTATGTTAATTTTATGCAAAAAGTATACTTAAATGACTATTGAGAATCATTTTGTGGATGTAGCTGAGTGGAGAATCAAAATAAAGATATTGAACTATGAACTTTATATGTAATATGCTTGGCCAAGTTTGTACCAAATCTTTTTAAAGATAAATGCTCATTC
Source organism: Typha latifolia (assembly GCF_019914945.1). Lineage (NCBI taxonomy): Eukaryota > Viridiplantae > Streptophyta > Magnoliopsida > Poales > Typhaceae > Typha > Typha latifolia. Next base: position 4,270,932 of record NC_133093.1, read on the forward strand.
ATGATACAAAAACACCAACCCAGCTAACCTTCAACTCTCAATTTGAGAACCATAACTGATCCATAGGTTCTAGTTATCAGATATGGATTAGGTCTAAAGCAAGTTGAACATGGATGGACAATGGATTAGGTACAAATCAAAACTCTACTATGTCAAGAAAACGATCAGGAAGTATTCGTGCGGCAGCCATCATCCTGACCATCTTAGACATAGTAAATTTCTACAAATAGGTTAATAGCTAGGAGGAAGTGAGAGCACACAACAGAAAAAAGTAGGGAATACAATTTTGTTTTCACCCACCCATCATCTAATTTTTTTCATTGGTTCCGGGTGAAGAAGACCAAAGGTATTAATTTTTGTCCAATTGGTTTCTATCTTGATAAAGCTTACCGAGAAGTAAGCTCCAAAGACAATCAAATACCCAATAAAAACGGAAGTACTAATAGAGATCAAGCGTCAGATCTTGATTGCGTATTTGTCATCTGAAGAAATATCCAAGCCTTTGGATATGTTATGATGCATATTTTAATATTGAGTGGAGGTAAAAATGCAAGGATTTGATTTGTGTTGATCAATTCAATCCAATTGAGTCAAGAATTATTATATTAGGCTTAATTTCAACATTGGGTCAAGTTGGGTTTTGATTCGATTTAGAATTTGGGTTTGATTTAGAGTTTATTTAGGTTCATTCAAGTCAACTATAATTTTAATAGGAGTTGTTTGGTTTATTTGTAATACCCCCAGAATTGTTGCCCATTTCCATATAGACCTCCTAGTTTTTTTTTCCCGACACATTGACCTACTTAACTATGGGATCCTCCGTGATGCTCTTTTATTAGTCATCCGTTAGATTTTTTCTACTAAATATAATATACGAGTGTCAAGTGATAAATGTTAGGCTCTCTAGGGGCCTTTTTACCCTTATTTTAGAGGAAAGTAAATTGATCCTTTGACGTTTTTCCATTAACATCAGCAGAGGGGTGAGGTTTCCTATAGTTTAGGGGGTAAATGTTACTGAAATAAAATAAGATGCATTGGGAAATGAGCAATAATTTAGAGGGTCTTAGTGTAATTATCCCTTTGTAATAAAGATATTAGTTGAGGGCAAATTGATCATCAAAGAGATACTATATCCTATCAAATCCTATATATATGTATAGATCTACTTGTTATCTTTCTCTATATCAGGAATTGTAGACCATTATAAGTCTACACACCAAATACTGTACCAAATAAGTGATTTACAAAATTATTTCCCCAAATAAGTGACCTAGTCCATGTGGATGCCACATAAGTATGTCAAGGAGAATAGCTTTAAGAGATAGTGATTTATTTCAATAAAAATTAAATGATTGGTATAGAAATCACTAATCCATTACTTGATTTATTGCATACAAATGTTCTCATAAATCTATGCGTACCCAAAATCACTAGAGAAAGTGAATTATATTTTAAAAAATCACTAACTCAGACAATTTTTTAGACGTGTACTCATTATCTTGCACGGATTTATGTAGATCAAAACTCAATGTCAAGTAAATAAGTTTGTATCTAATCTAGTTAGGTACATTGTTTGGTGTGCAGATTAGACCAGTCAAAAACTCAAATATCGGCATGTTTTCTATAGGCTATGCCACATCAATTTGGTAGCAGAGCAAGTTCAGATCCATTGAACTTGAGTCCCATTATTTAGGAAATCCAATTATCAAATATGAAGATGGCTGAAAGTGATCACTTCTGATGCATAACTTGGAAAGAACAATGATGCAGATTGTGAACATATTGTCACTACAAGATTTGTACAGAGGAAGCAAGTGAAGAGAATTATTATTTAATTTATTTTTATTTTTGGATGTACTTTTAGCTACATATTTTATTTAATTTTTGAGCATCTTATTTGGTCAAAACTCGTCATATCTAGGAGATTCGGTGCTTAGTTTGCTTTAATATAAGTTTTCTTAGGATTTGGTTGGTTACTTTTAACTTTTAAGGGTCCTAATTTGGTTATAGATTAGATTAGGATAGGTTTTGATTAGTTCATATTGTGACTTGATGCTATCTCCTTGCCTCTTCATGTGGGGCTGAGAGTAGGCCCAAAAATAAGCAACTTAATCATGGAAAATTAAGTTTAATTTTGTGGAGGATTCAACATGCATCTTTTCTCCCCCGTCTCCTCTTTCTCTCAAGGTGAATTCCATGTTTTTCCTTCTTTTGTCCCCATAATATAAGTGGGCTTTCCTTTTTCCCCACAAGCCAGACGGGTAGATTTTCTTTCCCCTACATTGGTTATCTTCCCTCTTTTATATCTGCTAGTATATAAAAGATATACTCAAGACAGAAAAATAGATTCGTTGGTCTTATCTTTCTCCATGTGTCTAAATAAAGGGTTATTTGGATTTCAGTACTATAGCAGTTCTACTGGGGAGATGCCTCATGTCTATCAACTTCAGGACCAAACAATTCACCATGTCGATATGGACATCTCCTTTGTCAATGATACTACAAGGTTCACCACCCCCAAGAAAGATATGTCCAGTCACCTTTCATGGAATTGCTGAAAATGTCCTAAGACGTTGCACGGAAAGAGGCTCTTGAATTTATTACCCATGATTCAGTCTGTCCATCCAAAGACAATCAATGTCTGTGTTAGGTTTTTAATTGTTGGCAATTGTGTACAAAATATTCTAAGTGTATTTTTACATGTATATGAGTTTTATACAAGTCTAGAATATCTCTGGTTTGAAGAATTGCAAAATTATTAGAGAAAATCAGTTGAGTTCACACTGCGTTCACAAACGCGTTCGAACGCGATTACCTGCGTTCATACAGACCGAGAGTTGCGTTCACAAACACATTCGAATGCGGGTACTGCGTTCACACAAACCGAGAGCTGTATTCAAAAACGCGTTCGAACGCGGGTACTACATTCGAACACGGGTACTGCGTTCACACAGACCGAGAGCTACGTTCACGAACGCAACGTGAAGAATTCAAGCTGTCACGTTCGAATGCACTCGGGCCCGTTCGAACGCATCTGAGATCAAGTCATGCTGTTCGAACGCACCCGAGTCGCATTCGAACGCACCAACGAAGTTTGAAAATCTTAGACTTTCGTGAGTACGGATAAGATTTGGATTTGGCTCTATCTTGGAGATCATATATATGAATTGTGATGCCCTATCTCTAAGAGGTTGAAAAAGCATTATTGAAGGAGACTTCTTAAGGCTACATCGGTTCTTCAACTAACAAGATTCTACTCATCTAAAAAAGTTAATCTTTCGTCTTAAAAGCTATCTAGACGAAAGATCAATCTCGAAGGTTACTAAGGTTGGACCTCAATCACGAAAAGCAGTGAATCGTTGGTTTTAGCGAGCAAGACTAAGAGGAATAAAGTCGTTTGGATCGACGAGTTGTTTTGTGAGTCAGTCTTATAACAGCTACTATTCTAGTGATTGGTTTTGATCCGAGTTTGGATCCGTGGTTTTTTCCCGTTTGGATTTTTCTACGTTAAAATCTTGGCATTCATCTCTGCTTTCGTTCTTAATATTTCTACGGACTTTTACTTAAGCGAACGAGTAATATCATTGCCTAGTATTTAGATACATACTTGTTGTGTCTAGGGGTTTTTCAATTAGTATCACAGCAGGTTCTCTCACCCTTTGAGAGAGATCAGATAGGCATAGATTTTCATAGAGATTCACTATCATCTATTAGACCTCCTATCCTAGATGGATCAAATTATGAATATTGGAAAGCTAGGATGAGAGCTTACTTGAAGTCTATAGATTAACGAGTATGGTTTGCCATTGTGAACGGTTGGAGTCCACCAATGTACATAGTGGATGATAAACTTGCTGATAAACTGATAGAGTCATGGGATAGATCAGATTATGAAAAAAGTTGGATGGAATAGCAAGGCAATAAATGGAATTTTTAGTTATGTTTCCTCGGAAGAATTTAGAAGAATTTCTACTTGCGAGATAGCAAAATATGCTTGGACGATCTTAGAAACTACTCACGAATGAACTATGGCTGTAAAACTTTCTAAACTTCAGAGGTTGACTACTAGGTTTGAAACTCTACGTATGGAGAAGAATGAGACATTTGATGAGTTCTATACAAAGCTGAGTGATATAGTCAACTCTAATTTCAACCTAAGAGAGAAAAATTAATGAAAATAGAATTGTGCGTAAGATCCTTAGGTCTCTTCCAGAGAGGTTTCAGGGGAAAGTTATAGCTATTGAGGAAAGTAAGAATATCGATTCTATGAAAGTTGAATAATTGGTAGAAAATCTACGAACATTTGAGTCCAATATTTCAAAACCGAGGAAGTCCAAAGGGATTGCCCTATCCACAGTTGAACAAAATATAGAAGAGTTTGATGATGAAGGTGATTTAGATGTTGAGATGTTGGCCATGTTCGTCAAAAAGTTTAATAAATTCATTCGGAAGCCAAACAAGTTGAATGCTGAAAACTTGAGAAAAACAAAGCCTTTGTGAAAAAGAAAAATACTGCGAGTTCGAATACAGGTGTGAGCAACAACAGTGTCAAACAGAAAAATAAGAATTCTGAGAATAAAGTTTGTTGTTTTGAATGTTCTGGTTTTGGACATATAATACAAGAATGCCCTAATCGCCTTAAGAAGAAGGGTAAAGCTATGAAAGTTACTTGGAATAACTCAGATGAATCTGATGATGATTTTGAAAAAGACGAAGAAAACTTTATAGTTTTTGCCTCTTCTCTACTTAATATTGATTCTGTTGTTCATACTGATAGTACAGATGATTAGGATATGTTACCAGCTGAGGAAGATGAATCTGAAATTCAAAAGGCATATAATGACCTATACCTGGAGTTGTTTAAACTCAAGAAAAGCAATCTTAGACTACTTCAACGACTCAAGGTAATTGAACCAGAAAGAATTCAATTTGAGAAGAAGTACAAATTATAACTTGAACGTGTCAAAGATCTTTCTGAACAACTTGACAATGCATAAAATAAAATAAAGGCTGATAAAATTGAACTAGACCGACTGAATAAATGACATTTCTAAAAGAGAAGAACAAACTTGATGAGATTCTAAAGGATCAGATCTCTGGAAAAGACAGGTATGGTGTTGGAGACACTAGTAATTTAAATAAATATAAAACTGTCTTCGTTTCTGCAAGTATACAAAAGGAAGAATTACTGAAGTCATCAACCGCATTTACAAAGCAATCATAGATGAATGCTTTTAAACTGAAGTTGAATCTACAAACTGGTGAATCTTCAATGGCACCAAAGGTAAACTTTAGTCACACTCCTCGACAAAAGCTAAGTAGAAAAGGATTTGTTCCGACATGCTATCATTACGGCATTCTAGGGCATATTCGACTTCATTGCAAATTTTTGCAAAAATCTAAAAGTGCTTTCATTTATGGGATAAAAACAAAGGCCATATGGGTCAAGAAAAGTGATTTGAAATGTTATGTTGTGCATACAGCTTTGAAAGTTTTAAATTCTAATTTGTGGTATTTAAACAGTGGCTGTTTAAGACATATGTCGGGTGACAATTCGTTATTTTCTAATCTCGAAAAACATGAAGGGGGAGTTGTGACATTCGAAGATGGTAATTCATCCAAGGTAATAGGTAAAGGAAAGGTAAGTTCTCCGGGGGTTCCTATTCTTGAAAATGTTATTTATGTTAAGGGCTTGAAAGCAAATCTTCTAAGCATCAGCCAATTTTGTGATGAAGATTATGAGGTAAAATTCTCTAAAAATGATTGTAATATTCTACGTCATGATAGCAATTTTCTAGGAATGATGTTTGGTATTTAGTTCGTAGACCTAAGAATGTGAACGTCATTGGAACAAAATAGATTTACAAGAATAAAAGTGATGAACATGGCAATATAGTTTGAAATGAAGCTAGACTCGTAGCACAGAGATATACTCAGGTTGAGGGTATAGATTTTAATAAGACATTTGCTCCTGTTGCTAGATTAGAATCTATTCATATACTGCTTGCTATTGCTTGTCACTTAAAATTTAAAATTATTTCAAATGGATGTGAAAAGTGCTTTCTTAAATGGTACTCTGAATGAAGATGTTTATGTGGAACAACCGAAAGGGTTCGAAGATCAAAAATTTTCTTCTCATGTGTTTAAACTGAAAAAAGCCTTCTACGGGCTAAAACAAGCTCCAAGAGCTTGGTATAAGAAGTTGACCACTTTTTTAGTGGATGCGGGGTTCACTCAAGGGGGAGTGGATAAGACATTGTTCATTAGACGGTCAAACAAGTGTTTAGTTGTGGCACAAATATATGTGGATGACATTGTCTTCGGGGCAACGAGTCAATCATTAGCTAAGGAGTTCGCAAATCTTATGCATAGTCATTTTGAGATGAGCATGATGGGTGAGTTGAAGTTCTTTTTGGGACTTCAAATTACTCAGTTGGAAAGAGAGATATTTATCGCTCAAACCAAGTACGCTAAGGATCTTGTGACTAAATTCAATTTAGAAAATGCAAAATATGCTAGAACTCCTATGAGTACAACTACCAAACTAGGTAAGGATATTTCAAGAAAAAGTGTTGATCAGACACTATATAGGAGCATGATTGGTAGTCTTTTGTACTTAACTGCTAGTAGACCTGACATTGCATTTAGTGTCGATGTGTGTGCTAGGTTTCAGTCTGAACCTAAGGAGACACATTTGTTTTCTATGAAACGTATCATAAAATATGCCGGTGACACAGTTGACTTAGGTATCTAGTTTACGTATGATTCGAGAGCTATCATATCTGGATACACGGATTCTGATTGGGCAGGTTCATGTGATGATAGAAAAAGTACCTCAGGTGGATGTCTTTATATTGGAAATAATCTGGTTGCTTGGCACAGTAAGAAACAAAACTCGATATATTTATCTACTGCGGAGGCCGAGTACATTGCAGCGGGAAGTTGTTCTCAGTTACTATGGATGAAACAGATGGTCAAAGATTACGACATTGAACAAGATACTATAGTGCTTTATTGTGACAACATGAGTGCTATTAATATATCGAAAAATCCTATTCAACACTCGCGTACAAAACATATTGATATCCGACATCATTTTATACGCAAATTAGTTGAAGACAAAATAATAGCATTAGAATATGTTGAGACGGAGAAACAGTTGGGTGATCTATTTACAAAACCGTTGGATTTACAGAGATTTGAGTATCTTCGTACTTCTTTAGGGATTCGTGCTTTGGATTGATTTTTTTTATTTTCGTTTGCGTGTTTCTTTTTTATTATTTTTTTTCTTTTTTTTTTAGGTTTTCTTTACTCTGAACTTTTCTTTGGTTTTAGTTTCAAATTTGTCAAGAGTTTTTGTCGTAAAAAAAAATTGATTATGATATACTCTTGACATATAAATAATATACTCTTGACATATAAATATGATTTTTCTCTTGATTATGAGTTATTATAGTCAATTTTGTCATCTTGTAGTATATCGTATCATTTCTGATTTATTCACTCTCTCGACTTCTATGATAATTAAACTAAATTTAATACACTCATAACGTGTGTATATTCTTGAGGGAGCATGACATCATGAAATTTTTTTTTAAATAGCTCACTATTGACTTTGATTTGTATAGTTTAACCTCATGCTTAGTCATCACAAATGTGTTCATAAAAGATTAATGAAAAGGGCTACAATGAGTTAGTGTGAAAGCCATCTTGTTTAGGGTCCAATTTGACTCAGTACATTGCTTGCAAATTAAATAATTTTTTTTTGATATTTGTGAATATCTTCTTGCACATTGGTTAATATGTATTACAAGAAAAAGGTTACCTACTCATGTGTGAAAGCCAGCATTGCACCTATATGGTTTATGTATAAAAAAAATATAGGAAAAATTCTTGTTCGGTTATGGAGAATAAGTCGAAAAGTGCAAATTTAAATACTAAGTCGGTTTGACTACTGTGTTGTATGGAGAATACCTCGACATTTCTGATGACAGTTCGGACGATGACTCATCTCACATTGAGGGGGAGTTACCACAGTTCTCTGACCATTTCGATCAGCTTAGCACTCAGGTGCAGGACCTCCATTCGGTTGTGAATGATTTACGAGCTGAGCAAGCTCGTCAGGGAACCGTACTCAACTCCGTGTTGTCGATTCTTCGTCGTCAGTTCCCTCCGAGTTCCTAGTCTTTGGCATTTGTGTCAAAAAGGGGGAGAGTGAGTGTGAGTTTAGACGTGTTTGGAGTTTAGGAGTTTACTGGTGTAGGGGGTGTAATGGCATAGGGGGAGTTTACTAGTTTATGTTTACTGCATAATAACTTTGCGTGAATACCTGTGAACTTTGTTTGCTTGAGTACTTGTGAACTGCTTGCTTGATAACTTGTGTTGGATTGTTATTCATTTCAAATTATTTTCACTTGATATTGATTTGGTATATTTTTATTTGCAAGGATTGATGTGCTAAAAGTACTAGACTTGTTGAATGCTCATTTTGAATTCTTTGTAATATCTTGTAAACTAGATGTTTTGTCACAAATTACCAAAGGGGGAGATTGTTAGGTTTTTAATTGTTGGCAATTGTGTACAAAATATTTTATGTGTATTTTTACATGTATATGAGCTTTATATAAGTCTAGAATATCTCTGGTTTGAAGAATTGCAAAATTATTGAAGAAAAGTTGTTGAGTTCACATCGCGTTCACCAACACGTTTGAACGCGGTGCGTTCACAAACGCGTTCGAACGCGACTACCTGCGTTCACACAGACGAGAGCCTGCGTTCACAAACGCATTCGAACGCGGGTATTGCGTTCACACAGACCGAGAGTTGCGTTCACAAACGCGTTCGAACGCGGGTACTGCGTTCACACAGACCGAGAGCTGCGTTCACAAACGCGTTCGAACGCAACCTAAAAAATTCAAGCTGTCGCGTTTGAACGCACTCGGGCCGTTCGAACGCACCTAAGATCAAGTCATGTCGTTCGAACGCACCCGGGCCGTGTTCGAATGCACCAACGAAGTTTAAAAATCTTAGACTTTCGTGAGTACGGATAAGACTTGGATTTGGCTCTATCTTAGAGATCATATATAAGGATTGTGATGCCCTATCTCTAAGGGGGTTGAAGAAGCATTATTGAAAGAGACTTCTTGAGGCTACATCGGTTCTTCAACTAACAAGATTCTACTCATCTAAAAAAGTTAATCTTTCATCTTAAGGGTTATTTAGACGGAAGATCAATCTCGAGGGTTACTGAGGTTGAACCTCAATCACGAGAAGCAGCGAATCGTGGGTTCTAGCGAGCAAGACTGAGAGGAACAAAGTCGTTTGGATCGACGGGTTGTTTTGTGAGTCAGTCTTGTAACTGCTACTATTCTAGTGATTGGTTTTGATCCAAGTTTGGATCCGTAGTTTTTTCCTATTTGAGTTTTTCCACATTAAAATCTTGGTGTTCATCTCTGCTTTCGTTCTTAATATTTCTACGGACTTTTACTTAAGCGAACGAGTAATATAATTGCCTAGTATTTAGATACATACTTGTGTTTAGAGATTTTTCAGTCTGCATCAGAATTTTTTAGAGATACTTATGAAATGACTTGCAATGTCCTACGCAATGCCATTCATATGAATTGTGTAGGATTTGTACTTCACCTAATATGGACCTTCTTGCTACAATGTCAACAACTATCTCATTTGTTTTTGGCCGATTTGAACTTGATACTCTTTAATTTTGGATCTTTCACGAATTTTTAATCTGCTCCATGATCAACTACTGCTTTCGAAATTAAGAGGCATTCTTGCTACTTTGCTGGATGTCTTCCTCCAAATTTCTCACTAAGTAGAATACCTACTATATCATCATACTGATACGATTCGGACTTCACCGACATCGTCTCGAGCATGGATTCACTTTAGGAGTGTTTTTATTTCATATTTTAGTGTTTAATTTCCATTAAAATAAGTTTTCTGTAAGTCGCGTTCGAACGCGGATGGAGTGAGTTCGAACGCGGTTTGTGAACGGGGTTGTGAACGTGGTGAAGAGAATGTACTGTGCGTTTGAACGCACTGTGAACGCCTGCATCGCGTTTGCAAATACCGACAGGCGCATTCGATCGCGCGTTCGAACGCCTCCATCGCGTTCGCAAATCCAGAAGAGCGAACTCGGTGCGTTCGAACGCGGTCGGGCGAGTTCGAACGCGGTCGACGAAAATTGTGTTTTTAGAGTTAATTTGAGTTGTTGGTTAGCCTATAGAAGGATGTGGTAGGCAACCAAATTGATTATTGAGATTGAGTTTTGCCTTGCCTCCTTCGTCTTCTTCGTTCCCGTTCTCTCAATCCCCGGCGACGCCGCTTCTAACCTCCCTCGTCCGGCTAATCACCCTAGTCCCTTAGGGGTGGCCCTCTTCTCCCCCTTCGTCTAATCTATCCAACACTTGCCCTAATCCTTCCATCAACCACAACCCTTCCACCATCACTTTTCACCGGTGCCACCACATTAACGCCGGTCTTCCACCAACCATCATTACCTAGGATCTCGTGCCTCCATCCACGGATCCAAAATAGACCATCTGACCCTTGTCCACAAATCGGACGATATCTCGAGATCCCCACATTCGATTCGCCTGAAATTTGATTTGTTGGAAAGCTCCTTTCTAGGGCTACAACATATCAAAATTTCACATCGATCCAACGGCGGAATATTTTGGGATCTAATTTCAAAGTTCCGTGTCAGATCTAGTCCAGATCAAGAATTGGAAGAGATCGACCCTTTACCAAAAAGGCGTGATCGTATCACATACTTTAAGTAGATGATTCCGAGGAATTTCTGTAGGCCATAACTAGGTTGTTCCAACTATCCAGCAAGGATGAAAAAATCAGCAATGCCAAATCTCATCATCAAAGTTGATGTCGACTGAGTTCAACTGATTGGTAATAGTATTGAACTTGTTCAAATGATTAGCTATGGTCCCACCTTCAGCCATGTTCATGTTGAATAGCTTTTTCATTAAGAAGACTGTTTGATGCCGACGGTTTCTCATGCATCTTGGCCAATGCACTCATCAAACCTGCAGTTATCATCTCGGAAATATTGATGGCCATCAATGCCACCAAGGAAAGGACGCACCATTCAAGGGTTATTCGATCTAGAACTTTCCAATCTTTGTTACTTATGCCGTTCAGCTTTTTGGCTTTTCTTCTAGGAGGCAGATAAAAATTCCTCTGATAAAGATGATCTTCAATCTACATCTTCCATAATCCGAAGTTCATCCTGCTAAACTTCTCAATTCTCACATTTTCATCCTCAATGTTTCCCATTCAATCTATAAACTGAGTCTAGTATTAGTGGTTGGTATCATGTGACCTTTAGCTCTCATACCAATTGTTGGGGATGCAGGGAGTCCCAATCTAGGTAAAATAGAGTTTGGCACAAATATTGAAATCCAATTCAACTTAAAAGCTTTAAATGAGGGTCCAATAGTCTATATAAACACTTCCACATTCTTTCTCACTTTTCGATCTGAAACTAACCCGTCACATATAATAATACTCAATAATCTCCCCCTTTACATATAACTTAAGAACAAAGATTCAATCTTTAGTCCAATCTACTATTCTTAACCAAGCTTTATAGCCAATTTCTCTTCTAATCATCCACCAGTATCAAGAGTCAACTTTTTAACACAATTAACCAAAGTTCAAAATATCAAAATTAGGATGGGGATTAGCTGTCGACAAAATAATATGTATTAGCGTTATCGGCGATATCGGCTTATATTTTAATAATTTTTTAAATACAAAAAAATTTTAAAATTTTTACAAATAATAATAATAATATATAAATATAAATTATTCATATATAAAGTCTAAAAATAAAAAATATATATTTTTCTCAATCTCTCTCTCCCTTTCTACTACTCACACTAACACAAATAAAAAAGTCTTACCCACTCTCTCTAAAAATCTCCCCCTCCCTCGCTCCCTTATCTCTCTCCTTAGCATTCTCACTCTTTCTCTCCCATTCTATCTCTCTCCCAAGTCGATACCAAGGTTCGTCGGATCAACCGATCCAGATCAAGATCGGCCAGACCCGATACCGATCCCTGGCCAGGATCAGCTTGGATCGGCCTGTTTTAGTAAAATCGTGTCCCCAAGCCAAGCCAGCCAACTTTACCTTTTTTGTTTAAATTTACCTTTTTTTTCTCTCTCTTTCTCTCTTTCACTCCTTTCTCGTTTTCCTCAAACTACTCTATCTAAATTCCAAGAAGATCTAGCTCCAACGAAAACTCCCGCGAACTCCGACGAACTCCGGTATATAATTTTATTAAATTTTTTTCTCAGTTTTTTAATTTCTTTTATTCTCTCTCTTTTTTTTCTTCTATCTTTCTTCTCCTTCACTTCATCATAATTTTTTATTTTTTTTTGTTTTATTTCTCTAGCTCTCTCTCTAATATCTTCTTCTTTTTCATAATTTCTCTCTCTCTAATCTCTTTTTCTTTTTCTTCTCTTTACTGATTTTTTTCCACATAATAACTCTCTAAAATCCAAATTATTCTTTGCTGAATTTACTAAATTATAATTAAATATTTACTAAATTATTTAATTTGCTGAAATTATGATTAAATATTTGCTGAATTATTTAATTTGCTGAAATTAAAATTAAATATCTGCTGAATTATTTATTTTGCTGAAATTGAGATTAAATATTTGCTGAATTATTTAATTTGCTGAAATTGAGATTAAATATTTGCTGAACTTGAAATTAAATATCTGTTAAATTATTTAATTTGCTGAAATTGAGATTAAATATTTTCTGAATTATTTAATTTGCTGAAATTGAGATTAAATATTTTCTGAATTATTTAATTTGCTAAAATTGAGATTAAATATTTGCTGAATTATTTAATTTGCTGAAATTGAGATTAAATATTTTCTGAAATTGAAATTAAATATCTGCTGAATTATGTAATTTGTTGAAATTGTGATTAAATATTTGCTAAATTATTTAATTTGCTGAAATTGAGATTAAATATTTGCTGAAATTGAAACTAAATATCTGCTTAATTATTTAATTTGCTGAAATTGTGATTAAATATTTGCTGAATTCTTTAATTTACTGAAATTGAGATTAAATATTTGCTGAAGAAACTAAATATCTGCTTAATTATTTAATTTGCTGAAATTGTGATTAAATATTTGCATTTGCTGAGACTAAGATTAAATATTTGCTGAATTAGTTAATTTGCTGAAATTGAGATTAAATATTTGCTGAATTATATTTTTAATTTACTCTCTGTTTAGATGTTTACATTAAAATTAAAATAGCTCTAAAAGAAAGTCATAAGATACAGGCATTGGCTAACAATATTGCATTGTTCTTAGCCAAGATAAAAAGCGTGTCAAATTCAACTGGTATGGAAAGGAAATGAGTGACGGTATCAACCGTCTGAAAGAACATTTGACTGGAAGACAAGAAAATATAGCAGCTTGCACTCAAGTTAGTTTGGAAGTCAAAAAGAAAAATATTAGCTCATCTAATAGGCAAAAAGAAGGATAAATAAACTGCACAAAGAAGAGAGTCAATGATTCGTCAAGAATTGTTGCATGATCATGAAAATATTGATGATGATAGCAGTGAGCAGAATAGAGAGGATGATGAGGAGAGACAGATGAGGAGGGCAATGAAAGAAAAAATAAATACACAAAGAGAGGAGAAGATGAGAAGAAACAATGGTGGACTTGGTGATAGCTTTCAAAAATCTAGATTAGTTCATATGCAGGGAGAAAGAAAATATAGGGGCAGTAGTTCTAGAACTCCTAGTGTTACGGGTTTTAAAGCAGAGTCTGGAAATATTGGACCGATGGATACATATTATTAGAGAAAAAGAGGTCGTACACAGACCACTCTCAAAATAGCTCTCAAAGGGATAAAAAATGCAAAGAAACATATTGGTAGGGCTATTTCTAAATTTTTCTTCTACAATCATATTTCTTTCAATGTAGCCGATAACCCTTATTATCACACTATGGTGGATGCTATAAAGTCAGTAGGGCCTGGTGTTTCGCCTCCTAGTTCAAAAGATATTACTACTAAATATCTTGGTCGATACTTCTCTGACATAGTTCCGGCCTCCATCAACATCTAGCGAATTCTTCCACTGCAAATCTAGCTCCGTCGATTTCTAACAACCTCAAATATGCTACTTTTTTCCTTTATTCTCTCTCTGTGTCCAATGAGCCCCTTACCCTCTCTTGCTCTCACTTTCCTCTCTCTTCCAATTTCGGTCCATTTTGGTCGATACGGCCAATCCCACTCGAGATCTGCCAAAACTGGCTTCCATGCAATTAACTGCTCTTCATGAGTCATCTTTAACCCACTCGTCCAAGCCCAGGCTTCAACAACGCACACCCTTGTCCTACCCAAGACTCTTGCTCATCGGGTCTAATTGAATTTGCACACCAATCCCATGTGCCTGCTGCTAATCCCAAGGCTTAGCTTAATTAGTCGAACCACATACAACTACCACCTTACAATGATTCATCCATAAGAGTCTACATATCTATTGGAGCCACCAAATTAGTTGCACCAAACTGCTTCAAAGTAATTTAGGATTATCGACTCACAACTTTGATATCAATTATTGGGAATACTATGGGAGTCTAAGAGAATGAACACGACAAAAACATAAAAGTAATCACAAAATATACAAGATCTTTACATCGTTCACCCAATATTAGCTATGTCCACAGAGATCCGATTGATTTCTCTATGTAGATCACAGAAGATTATACAATAGCGGAATCACCCTCAACCAAACCCAAGAACTCACTCATTCTTCTCTCTACTAGACTCATGTCTCTATATTAGCACCACAGCCTTTTACTAGATCTCTCACAAGGTGTTGCTTTTCTAAGCTCTTGTTGTCATGTATGTTAACCTTCCTAGCCTCCTCTCATATTTATAGGCTCTCATAGATAAGGAACAGTCCAATATTAACAACATAAGGTAGTTTTCCCTTCCTAATGGATAAGGACAACTCTCCGTAGGAAAATCCTCAAAGGAAAGTAATTGTGATAGGAAAGCCTTAAAATAAGAATCCTAAATAAAATAGGTATCCCAGATATTCCTAATGCATCTAGGAATCATTGCAACAACTTTGGCAGGGTCAAGTTCTAGTTCGGTCTCCATTTCACAAGAAGTCCTACTCTAGGTTGTCCTATATCAAAAACCTTATTGTTTTAAAGTAGAATCAATTAACAATTTTATTGCAATATCTAATTTATCTCTTATTTACTATTTAAGAACTCTTACCAAGATGTCAACTAGCAGTTAGTTTCTTACCATCATACCCACAATAAAGGCAAGATTAATAGAATATTTGAGAAACCATTTGCCAACTAGATTTCTTTTTTGCTACTGCTTTAACAAAAGCTCCAAACACAATCCAATGCTCAAATCTCAACTAGAAAGAGAAGCATGTTATTGTTTCCATGCTGAAATCAGCTAGCAATTCTATTGCAATATCAAAAATATCTCCAATTTACTATTCAAAGTCTCCTTGTATCAATATGTCATGAGAATCAAACCAAGAAAGATCCATTTCTTTTCACAAGCATTTGTTCAATATCTGACCAAAAATAGTGGAAGAATTAAACAATCCTGCATAGAGATATAAAGATGAAAAAATGTACAATAATCATATAAAGGCTGAGGGGAGAAAACTAATGCACCTCAGATGAAGTAAAGCCACAATTAATTAATTCTCCAGTCTCCCAAGTTGTTGTGATGGATTTCAAAGGCATATCAAACAAGTCTGCATAGTAAGACAAGAACTCATATCAAAAAGTTATCAAAAACCCCAAGACAGAAGTCTTAAAAAAGTATACTTCGGGCCACAGGAGAAAACATGCCTGCTAGCTTTCGGAACTTCTGTAAAGATGGTAATATCCCATCTAGTTGAACCCATAAATTATAATTCAAGATCTTCTCTTTCTCATCCACATCAGCAATAAGGGATTTAAACAACAGAGATAGGTTTTCTAATGTCAAGTGGATAAGTCTTTGTAGCTGTAAACATAGTAAAAGCTAGTAATAATGATAAATTTATAATTTAAGGCCCAAAATGGCGAAAAGAGGGCATTAGATAACCTGTAGAGTTTCTTCAGCTGCCATATCATCTAACATGAGCATATCTCTTGTAATTCTAGAGAAGACAAAATCCAATATGACACACATTGTTCTCTTGTAAGCAGCTGCCGGCATATATGATTCCCACATAATATGCACTTTCTCTAAAATGAAAACAACCTGAAGAAAATATAAGAATATATGGAGAACATAAGATACTCATCATATTATTATTAACTGTCTTCAAGATAATGGTCAAAGAAATTGAAAGAAACAGAAAGGTCACAAAAGCACATTGATCATTAGTATATTGTTCAAGAATTTTTTTCTATTAAATTTAGCAATAATCCATTTTGATAGCAGTTGTATGACATTGAAGTTGACAATATGAGTTTTTACGAAATTGAAGTGGTGTAAGAAACTGTAAAAAATTAAGGCTGTACAATGTGACTTGCAGCTGAATGTGGCTGATACTGTTTAACAATAGTCATTCTAGCCTTAAAAGCAAAGATTATTCAGAACAAAGCTTGGTCACAATTCTAAGATAGTTTAAAGATAATATAGAAATAGAAGAGTTTACAAAGTTGGAACCTTATGAGGAGAATGGAAAGGAAAATGAGGCTGCACAGGGTTATTTGCAGATTCTCATGATTACCAGTCCTTATTTGGCCTTAAAAGTGATTGCACTTCTCTGGAAAAGAACTTTTGAAGTGAATAATAAGGTAAGAAAATTTATGCAGAAGGTAGGTATACAACTTTCCTTCTGTGAAGTTGCTAACCTATTTTTAATATAACAAGTGTGTCCCACCTAAAGACCAATAATGGATCTCTACTGGCCATCCGATAACAGTGTGATGATAATTGTGATGATCATACCACCAGTGGTGGGAGTGACTGTGGAGACAACACATGCATTCCTGCTCCCCATTGTTCCTAGAGGTATAGTTTTTACTGAGAAGGATTTTACTCATGCCATTCAGCACACAGATCATGGAGCTAGCCCCTCAGCAAGCTCACGGTAGAGTTTACAAAACATAGGAGAGGAAAAACCTCAATAGAGACATAAGATGGATTTAAAGAGATAATGGAAATGTACAAGATGAGTTCAATTTCGGCCGCACCCAACCATCATAACAGCACAGTTTTACTTCTGATAGATACAATACGCACCTCAAACGAGACGAGTTAACATATCTCACTGGACCACTCCAGACATTTACTGCCTGAGTGGGTATCCCCATAGACCACAACTTGTACCTTAAGTCCTTGTTCCTATTTCCATTGCTGTCCATGTACTTACTATGCAAGTGATACACAAAGTCCATACCCCACATTTGTATGGATATTATGTGTGACACTATAACGAGCAATACTAATAATGGATGAGCTTCAAGGACCATTGACAGTACATCAACATTATAATTTCAACCTAGTGGGAATAGATGAATGTTTCAAGCAACCATGTCATTCTATGTGGGCATAGTCAAGAGCTAAGTGATTTTGCTTATGCTATACGCTCTTATATGCAGTTGACAAATTCTATTGTAGTCATATCATGCTATGACTTGTATCATATGATGTCACTTGTGCAGTTATATGGATGATGGTGCACTACAATTAATGGATGAGCTTCAATGACCATTGACAGTACATCAACACTATAATTTCAACCTAGTGAAAATAGATGAATGTTTCAAGCAACCACGTATTTCTATGCAGGCATAATCAAGAGCAAAGTGATTTTGCTTATGCTATATGTTCTTATATGCAGTTGATGAACTCTATTGTAGTTGTATCACACTATGACTTGTATCATGTGATGTCACTTGTGCGGTTGTATGGATGATGGTGCACTACAATTATCTTATTGCCAAATTTATTGGATGAAAAACAATCTATGGCTTAAATATATTGAATATTCACTTTAGAGGTCTAATAAATAGATCAAAGTGGACAAAAAGATTATGCCAATGGGAGAAAAATACCTGCTCTATACTGAACTTTGCTGATTCATAGTTCTGAGATTGATGTGTGTTCTGAAACCCATCGGCACCATCTATTGCCTAAGGAAGCATAAGAAACCAAAGGGAAATGAAAAGGTAACTAGCAAAAAAAAATGTTTCACGAAAAGATGAGAACAATGCAAGAAAATTACAAAGATATACCTCTTTCAGGCTACTCAAAACAAGTTGAATCTGTTCTCCTAGTATGTCCTCGGCCATCTGATAGAAATTTGGTGCCATATCCACAAACAATGCATGCTTCTGTAAGTCACTTGGCAAATCTGCACGGTACTGAACAAAAGGAGAGCATCTCACAGATGTAAAAGTACAATAAGCATAAAATGGAGTAAAAGATGGAACCATAGAAGGTCAATAGAACACCAAATGAGAGGTGTACAATGTAACTAGGTCAATATCCTTTGATGCACGCATACTTTACTGAAAATTAGCACCATGATGTAATTACAAATAACTGCAATGATTAACTAGTGCATTAACAGATACATATCAATCGATATTTTCTGCCACACTACTACAACAGTTTGATACGATCTCCCTCGAAAATGTTTGATTCGTCTCGCAACCGGTTCTGAACAGAAATTTGTACCAAAATTTTGAGAGATTTTATGGCGGATCTAGTCGTTGGATCGACGTAAAATTTTGATATATTGTAGCCCTCGGAGAGAGCTTTCGGAAAAATCTGATTTCACGCCAATCGAATGGCTAGATTGGAAGATATCTTTAGAGGCGTGGATGAAGATCAGAGGGTGATACAACCCGATTAATCAAGGATCGTATCTACTTGAATCTGTTGCACCTTGGTTGCCCTTAACGACTAGATTAGTGCAGAGATTAACTCTCTTTAATGGATATTAGGGAATATATATTGAAGGAGAATTAAAGGATAAGAAGAGGGAGACTAGGGGCTAGGAGAGACCGATCCAACCAAAAATAGTGGTGCAATTGGCAACGAGGGAGGAGGACGATAGTGGCCAGCGGCCTAGAGAGAGGGAGGGAGATAGGAGGCAGCAAACAAACAATCTTTCATTAATCGACACCTCAGATACAAAACATAAGGCTCTATTTATAGATATTAAATCAAAACGCCCTAAACAAACATAACTAAAGTAGTTTTTCTTATCTTCTTGGATTAGTCCTTCATTTCACCGCAGATAGATTCTAAATCTAGAGAACTATTGGATATGAAAGTTGTAAATCTTGAGATTGTCGATCTTATCCAAATAATTTCATAATATTTAGATACCTGATAAATATCTTCTGAATATTTTTCCGAAACTGTACAAAATTAGATTTAGCTAATTAAATAAAATTCTAACCTACTAAGACTCTAACTAAATTATTAAAACAAATAAGATAAATAGACTCAACCTATTGACCCCAGTGCCCCCGTGATGTGATCTAAGCTAACGCGATTCGCATCACAGTTAAAATGGTAAATTGGTGATAATCGTACAGAACTTATAAACTTACAAATGGACTTTAAAGAATCATATAGCTGCCAACACCACCACCATGTAATATGTGTAACAGTTATACAGCTTAGAAGTCTCAACCAAAGAGTATATATATTTCCACAACTTCATCGCCAATATTTTTTATCTATACTCTTAATTTCTCAGAAATGAAACATATACCTCCAAGTTTCAATATTTTTTTATATATAATTATCCAAAAAGTCTTACTTAGCCCCTCTATAAAAATTATATATCCCGTGTCAAGAAAATCATCTATGTATAAGCCATATGCAGTTTCCTTCTTTTGATTAGGACCTTGCCAAGGATGTATATGCAAAAACTCCTTTGAATGAAAGCAATGTCCTCCTATGAAGAAGAATATAAAGGAAAATTTTCGAGTATAGCACTGTACACCATGAAATATTCCGTTTCCTCAAGAAATTCAGCCAACTTGACATTGGACACTAGTATAGAATGACGTGATCCAGACTAGATCGGATCACCTTGAAAGACATTAGGCTTAATGATCGAGTCTAGTTATCTTATTTATTATGCTTATGTCGTTTACTCAAAGTCTTAGTAGGTTAGAATTTTATTTAATTAATTGAATCCAGCTCTACGTAGTTTTAAAAAAATATTCTCAGGATATTCCAAAGATGTTTGAATAATATCAGACCAGCTGGAGAAGATCGGCAACTTCCTCATCTATAACTTTAATATTTGGAGTTTCCTAGATTTGGCATCTATCTATGGCAAAATAAAGGATTAATCCGAGAAGATAAGGAAGACTAGTTTAGTTAAGTTGTTTAGGACTGCTTAAATTAAATCTCTATAAATAAGGCCTTATGGCTTGTATCTTAGGTATGCATGAATAAAAGATTAATTGGCTATTGACTTACTTCCTATTATCTTCCTTCTCAACTTGGCTGTCGATCTCAATCTCCCTCCTCTCTCTTTACCAAACAACACCGCCTATCTTGTCGGAATAGTATCGTCTAGCTTATAATCTCTCTCATTCGCTGATCCCCTTAGTCCCATAGGGCAGGCCTACTTCTCCCCCTTTCATCTCTCTATCTTAACCGTCTCTACTTCCCGTACGGTTTTCATCATTACCTGCTACCATAGTTGTAGGCCAATTATAATCTTCAACCATCTATCGCATCCGCATCCGCATCCGCAAGCCGGTTCCTACCACTTTTTTTTTGTCAAAAAATTACGAAACTAGATAGGATCATTCCGTATCTTCTTGACCGGAGGTTCTCTTTATGTGCAAACATTTGCAAGAGTTCGAACGGGGGCATTTGAACGAGATCTCCACGCGTTCGAATGCGCAATTCGCATTCTCTGTATATGCAAACGTATGCAGGCATTCAAACACGATGCTAGAATTCTTATTTTTGAAGAAAACCAAAAAACCAAAATAAGAAAAAGGTTCATAGGCCGTATCCATGCACAAGATGACAGTGTGGTCCAAATCATGTCGAGATCCTCCCACGTCGGTTAGGAAGATACAAAACGATCCTATCTAGTTTCGTAATTTCTAACTAAAAAAAAAACTTCTTATGAATTGGCATGCGAATGCGAATGCAGATGCGATAGATGGTTGAAGGCTATGATTGGCATACAACTGCGGCAACAAGCAAAGATGAAAATCGTACGGGAAGTAGAGACGGTTAAAATAGAGAGATGAAGGGGGGAGAAGTAGGTCTACCCTACGAGACTAGAGGGGATTGGCGAATGAGAGAGATTAAAAGCTAGACGATATCATTCCAACAAGAAAGGCGGTGTTGGTTGGTAAAGAGAGAGAAGGCAGATTGAGGCCAAGTTGAGAGGAAAGATACTAGGATCCAAAACAAAAATCAATTAATTTTTCATTCATGCATACCTAAGATACAAGTCATAAGATCTTATTTATAAAGATTAAATCTAAACAGTCATAAACAACTGAACTAATCCGTCTTCCTTATCTTCTCGGAATAACACTTTATTTCGCCATAGATAGATGCCGAATCTGGGAAAACTTTGAATATTAAAGTTATAAATGAGGAAGTTGTCGATCTTTTCCAACTGATTCGATATTATTCAGACATCTTTGGAATATCCTAAAGATATTTTTCTGAAACTGCGTAGAGCTGAATTTAGCTAATTAAATAAAATCCCAACTTACTAAGACTTTAACTAAACGACGTAAGCATAATAAATAAGATAACTAGACTCGATATATCGAGCCCAATGTCTTTCAAGGTGATCCGATCTGGTCTAAATCACATCACAGAAGACCTCACTTCTAATCAGCAATTATTAGAACAACATGACATGTATGCAATACAACATTCCACCAAGTATAATAGATATAGAAGACCTCACTTCTAATCAGCATCAGCTTCTAAAATTTTAGAACTGACCTTCTAACCAAATCTTTCTGAATTGGCTGGTTTTAGATGGATCAAGAGCATAACATAGCAAAGGTGGCTTACCATGAGTAAGACCATAACCCACTGGTAAGGAAACTTCATATACAAAATGCATTTAACAGTCAAGGAAACAAAGGAGATATTGCTCAATCTAGAAACAAAAAGTAGAAGGCAATCTCCTATATACTACTTCGCATAAGACATGTACTGATGCACTTGTCATAACTAATGGAAGTAAGCAAGTACTTTACAGTGTTAGTCAGTATAAAAAATGCTAGATATATTGATTAATTTTGGAAATATCCTCATAATTAAGGAACAAATCTTAAAGTAACTCCTGGAAAAGTAAAAAAACATTGAATATTATTAGATATTGCAATAATGGAATGTTTAACCTCTAAACACAGAACACAAGAAATAAATCTACTTAAATTTTATCAGGCTATATATTGGTACATACCTCAAAAGAAAGTCCAATTATCTCTTCCGACAAATAGTAGAAGTCATTGTGGACCATGATGGCCACTTGGCTGATAGAACGGAAATGCTTCCCTAGCTTTATTACAAAGGAGGCAAAAGCACAATTCAAACACAAGTGATATAAAAAAATAATGCAAACCATCAGATTAGTACTTTAGCAGTATCAATGCATCAATAGAGCAAGTGAGTGTGAAACTATAAAATACAACTCCTATATTAACTTAAATAAGCAAGACGTGTTCATTTCATGGTTCGCCGTATCGACCGATCCGGATCAGGATTAGCCGAATCCGATCCCGATCTGAACTCTTTCTCTCTCTCACTCTTTCTTTTCACTCTCTCTTACTCTTTTCTTTCTTTTTACTCTTTCTTTCTTTTTATTTCTCTCCTTACATATAATCATTGTTTTTCTTACGGAGAGATCTAGCTCCAGTGAACTCCGACGAACTTCAGTGAACAACAAACTCCGATATATAATTTTTTAACTAATTTATTTATTTCTCTCTCATTTTTTTCATTTATACCACGCTCTCCCTTTTTCTTCTCTTTTCTTATTTTTCTTCTTATTTTTCTTCTTCTTTTTCTTCTTTACTGCATCGTGGATTTGTTTTGTTTGATTTTCTTCCACTCCCACTCTTTCTAATCTCTTCTTTTTTTTCAATTTTTATTGCACCATAGTTTTCTTTTTTCTTTTCTTATTTTTGGTAAGCTTTTTTCTAAATTTTAAGAAGTTTTCCTGCATTTTTAGAATTTTACGTAATTAAAAAGTCCGATCCGATTCAAGCGACCGATACGGCCGATCCGGCCAATAAGTGTTGTTTTTTCGGAAGGCCGATCCCGATTCCAATCCTGATTTTTCGAACCTTAGTTCATTTGCTTGAAAATTTTCTTTTATCTTTTAAGAAGTTCACTGAAGGTATAAATGGATGACCTTGGGAATCTAAGACAAAGAAACATGTGATTAAAATATAGTAAAAAGAGGTGACCTATACTATCCAATCTTAAGAATAAATGTGGAACCATTATCACCCAAACCATGGATTGTGGGGCCTATAGATTGCATGGGGGTGTTATCAGCACCTCACCCTAAGATCACCTACTAGGTTGTCACACATGAAGAGAGAGAGAGAGAGAGAGAGAGAGAGAGAGAGAGAGAGAGAGAGAGGGGAGGCAGAGAATATGCCCCCCCTTTGATGGTGACAATTATGATATGCATTGAACACTTGCAACTTATCTAGCATGCTCTTCTTATCAGGCCGCCTTGCAACAACGTCATTGGCCTTGGTGGGGCAGCTAGTTAAACTGATAAGTATGTCATATTATCTATTTAATAAGTACTCTGACTCATAGCAACATTGCACTACTAGTCACCATTGAGATGTTCCTCGAGACTATTCAAGATAGTTGATCCGAATAGGTTCACAATATAATGTTGCAGCGCTCTACTGACTTTTCTTATAACTGTGAAGTAAGATTAGAGTCACCACAGACAAAATTCCAAGATTCTTTTTCCTAATCTTACTAGTCACTTAGTGGTATGTTGTGGCATTACATTCCAAGAACCTTTTCGTGAGAGTCATCTCTCAAATTGGGTTACAAATATCTCACCAATATAATTTATACTAAGTCATTCCATAATCATGTCATGATCATTTAACATCTAGATTCTTAATTTTACAAAAAAATTCATTATGAATAAATTTAAATAATGTCTAGATGTAAATACCTTTTGAATAAAAAAATTTGGAACTAATAAAATACTTTCATATCATGATTATCTTCTATAATTATTTGCTGAAAATAAAATAAAGTAAATATTTAATGGACAGATTTGTCTAATTATCTAAAAGAAATTACTCTAATATAAAATTTCTAATTTTCAATAATTAATACTAATAGCAAATAAATAAATCATTTCATATGTGAGTCATGATATCACTATATTGTCAAAACAAGCAAAATCACATATAGAAATTTAAGCATTCTTCATAAGTTAATCTAACATATTTGATCTAATTAAAAAAGTTTAACTACTAATTTTTGGATTAAGAGAAAATATAAAAAAGAAAACTTGCCTCACCCGCTAATTCCCCTGATTCCATGTTTTCATCATCATCATCATCATCATCATCATCATTACTATTAACTATTATTATTAAAATAATAAATGTTTTTATTTATTAATTTTTGGTTATTACATTTTTTGCTACACCCGTATTTATACATAGACTATCTATCACACCGAAGCATATGGATACCTACTTAGATGTATCCACACCAATAGGAAGTACCATGGCTCGCCGACTCGATCCGAACTCTTTCTCTCTTTCACTTTTTGTTCACTCTCTCTTACTCTTTTTCTTTCTTTTACTCTTTCTTTCTTTTTTTTCTCTCCTTACATATAATCATTGTTTCTCTTACTGAGAGATCTAGCTCCAATAAACTCCGACAAACTCCTGTATATAATTTCTTAATTAATTTTTTATTTCTCTCTCACTTTTTCATTTCTTCCACTCTCTCCCTTTTTCTTCTCTTTTCTTCTTATTTTTCTTCTTTTTCTTCTTCTTCTTTAATGCATCATGGTTTTTTTTTGTTTGATTTTCTTCCACTCACGCTCTTTCTAATCTCTTCTTTTTTTCAATTTTTATTGCACTATAGTTTTCTTTTTCTTTCTTATTTTTGGTAAGCTTTTTCTTTTCTTATTTTTTTCATGTATATAATTAATTTTATGTAATTAAAAAGTCCGATCCGATCCAGGCGACCGATACAGCCGATATGGCCGATCCGTATCATTTTTTCGAAAGGTCGATTCTGATCCCGATTTTTCGAACCTTGGAAAATACTATATGTTTAAAGTATGTATGCAAATCCTACATGGTAGAATTTGAGGGCAAGATCCTTCTGGTGGATCTTATATCTCTAGAGATGCATGATTTTAATGTCATCCTTGGTATGGATTTGTTGGCTGCACATCATGCAACAATTGACTATAGGCAGAAAAAAAAATTATTTTTACTATACTTGGACAACCTAAACTTTTCTTTCAGGGAAAGAAAAAGTTCCCTCGAACTAGCATCATATCTGCACTTTATGCTAATGAATTATTGAAGAAAGGCTATAGGGTTACATAGCATCTATTATAGACATGCAATAATCAACACCAAAACTAGAAGAACTTTCAATTGTGAGGGTCGTTCTTAAAAATCTTCCTATATTATCCCTGAATCGTGAGATTGAGTTCACAATAGATTTGACTATTAGCACTATACCAATATCTAAACCCCCATGGTACGGGACTAGCAAAACTGCAAGAGTTGGAGACTCAATTTCAAAGAGTTATTAGACCTAGGTTTAATGTACTTATTTTGAGAAAATGTTATATATGAGTTTATGTCTATTGATGCACTATATCACTATTTTGAAAAGCGGTTTTGGTTGCCGCCCCACAAAGTAGCAATGCGGCCTACCAAAAACAGGCAGGTTGCATTGGCGCTCGGGACGGACCGCTTTGGCGCTTGGCAACCCGCTAATTTGGTAGACGCAAATCGGGTTGGTAGACCCAAGTTGAGTCGGTAGATGCGGATCGAGTTTTGGCTAACTTTAAAAAAAGATTGTAATTGATTCCCTTAATCTTCTCTCACTCGATACTACTATTCTACCCTAAATCCATCTCTCTCGATCCTCCTCTCTCAAGCGGCGACTAGGGATTGGCAAAAATTAACCAGACCCGGTAACTCGACACGATAACCCGACTCTTAATCGGGTTTAGGTTTACTATAATCGGGTTCGGGTCGTAAACGGGTCAACCCGCCTAAACCATTTAATAAATCAGGTCGTGTTTAAGTTTATACCACTGACCCGTTTCGACCCATTTGACCTGTTTAAGTATATGAGTCATATCGGTTCAACCCGCTAACCCAATATATATATATATATATATAACCTAATATCTAAACATAATCCTTACCTCACTCATCCACTCTCTCTTTCTGCAGCAGCCGCCTCATGTTTTCGATTATATTGTTTAGGGTTTAGTCTTCCAGGGTTTATGGCTTAACTCATGAATCGTGGATCTTGTGATTATGATAGCAGTCCCTCAACTTTAATGATCATGTGAAGCTGTGGTGCTAAAATAGTGCCATTCATATTTAATAACTTATTTGGAATATTTGGAATGGAATCCTTTCATGTAATTCGGTGAATGCTGTCTTTTACTGGCATTACTGTAAAGCTATTGTTGTAACATTAATCCCTCTTTTGACGGATAATCAATTATTGGTTGATTTGGTTTGACCAATGATCGTGTTGATATATAAATCAGTTTGTTTATTATTATCAATTATCGCAAATAATTCCTTCTAGTCGTGATTCATTTTGTGGTATTGTAGTTTGATGTACTTACTGATTTTTGTCATTTCTTGTTGTAATATCAAGATGGGTGGGAGAATCGGTGGGTTAAATCTGACTGGAAGAAAGATGAGAACACAGCAGGTGAATGGAACTATACATCCGGTAAATGGAATGGAGATCCCGAGAATAGAGATAATCATTTTCTTACTTCAGTAATTTACAATTGTGCATAAAGCAACTTCCATTGAGTTTACCTGTTTGTTAATGCTATTCTTTTTGAACATTGGTCGGCAGGTATCCATTGGATACCAATTGTAATAGTGCCTATAGTGGTAGTCTTTATCTTAGCAACTTGCAGCTTTCTATGGTGGAAGTACAGAAAGCAAATCAAGGGTAAAGATTTAGCACTACCCTAATCAATGAGAGTTAAATTATGATGGAATATTTCTTAATTTCAACTCCAAATTTGATTTAAAATTTTGTGATTGGATTAAAACAGATTTGCTGCAAAATGGTGGGTAGAAAGAATCCTTGTTTTCTGGTAATCATTCTCAAATTAAGGCCACAATAGAAATCTCGGGGCCAAGTCGGTATGGAGAAGAAGGGGATGAAAGAAAAGGCTTATATATCTACCTAATTTATACTTCTCTCGTTTTGCTTAATGAGCATTTAATTTGGTTTCTGTAGATCCTATCAAGCAAGCATCACTAGATTGGAAGATGCGTTTCAACATTATAGAGAGGATCGCTCGAGGGCTCCTATATCTTCATAGGGATTCGAGGCTATGCATAGTTCACCGTGATTTTAAAGCTAGCAATATTTTGCTGGACAAAGAAATGAACCTTATTGTATGGATTGTTAGATTGTTATAGGATTGTCATGGGATTGTTAGATTTGTTCTAATTGTCATAGGATTGTTAGATTTGAGAGTTAGAACTAAAACTTGTTGTACGAATTTGTTGTAAATTTTGTTCTAAATTTTGCTCCATACAATTTGTCGTATGGATTTTGGCTTAAAAGTTAAAACTTTGTTCTAAACTCCAAACTTTATTGTATGGACTTTTGTTCTGGTAAATTATTAGAATTGTAATTTTAATGTTGTATGAGTTTTGAGTAGGAAATAAATTATTTTATTTGTATTTAAATATTAAATTTTATATAGGATTTATTAAATGAGTTAGACAGGTCATATTAACGTGTCAGGTGAATCTGACCTATTTATTAAACGAGTTAGACTGGTCGTGTTAACGTGTCGGGTTAACCCAACCCATTTATTAAATAGGTTAGACAGGTCGTGTTGTGTTACCCATTTAATAATCGGGTCGTGTTTGTGTCTACTAAATGCAACTTATTTATTAATTGGGTCGTGTTCATGTCATGATGAAGTTGACCCGATCCGAACCCACTTAACTCAACCTGATTGCACCCCTAGCGGCGACGACAGCAAGAGCAGCAACGGCAACGGCAAGCTGCAAGGAAGTTTTCCCTATTTCTCCTATTTCTTCTTCTCTTCTTTCCTTTCACTCTCGAGGCCGCCGGTTCCCTCTCTCTTTCTTCCCTATTCAGCTAATCTCTCTAATCTATAGTAATATTTTGAAATTTCAATAATTAGTTTGCTAATTATTTATTAACTATCTATAATAATTTGTTAAGCAAAAGAAGAAAGAGATCGCAGTCACGACTATCATAAGTATCGGTTTATTAATGTTTTGCTAATTCTTTATTAATTTAAACATGTTATTTATTAATGCTAATTTTCTCACTGTCCTAAAAATTTTGCTAATTAGTTTTCTAATTAATCTTAATCTATTAATTTGATAATGTTGGTCATATTATTTGTCTTCGTTATTTGGTTGTGATTCTATATTTTTAGTACTAATATAGTATATATATTGACAATTCACATCCATAACAAGTGATATATATATATATATGAAAATGCTAAACCGCCTTGTCACCCGCCTTGTTGCCCGCCTTCCACCTAGGTGCTAGGCGGTGGGATGACCGCCCGCCACCGACGGCCGCCTTTCAAAATATTACACTATATTATATATATCCCATGTTGATTTTTCTGTCATTAGACATATTCATAAATATAGTGGAATACTTGCTAAGAGTCGAGCTCGTTAAAAATATTGTTTTTTAGGAGCAAGTTAGAATAAATTAAGGTTGGACTCTGGAGACCAAGCTCAAAAATGAAATCCTCCACATAAGGACCTAAGGATTAGTTTTAGCTTATTTAACTTGTTTTATTATGGCCAAATTATTGGTTCTTAAACCTTATGAATGATTTGGATATTGTTTGTCAGATTATTACTTGAATTATAATTGTTGACTTTAGTCATGACAAGATTTTTTATCAATGGCTTCATGTCTCTTGAGATTATTTTCTCGAATTACACAACATGTCTTGTCTCTAAGCAAAGTGTGACAGCAATGAAGGGAAGAGACCCATCAATCATGATATCTTTTTGTACCTAATACTCCATTAGCATCAATTCTTTCTTCTACCTTACAATAATTGCTTACATGTTCCTGCATCTTCGTAGATGAACTTCTAGGAAAAAAGTATTGTCTATCTCGAATATCATATTGGATCCAATATACAATCAGATAATTAATATAATTTTTAGTACCTACCTTTTAAGATAAAAAATAAAAATGTGAACACATGTTGTATGCTTCTCAGATAATTTTTACGTATATTTTTGGAGTCCTAAGAAAATAAGTTACATTGAAGAAGGCCATAACTCTTCCTAATCAGGTCAGAAAGTTCTTTCTTTGATACATGTTGATCTTAGTTGCTACCATGGCTCATATAAGGGTTTCAACCACAAGTGAAACCTTATAGAGCAAATTTTCTTAGTTAACTTTTAGTAACTAGATCTGCCATAATATTTTGGACTACTAAAAATATCAGAACTTTTTGTCAATGAATGAGTGCTTTATTTGGCACCGACCAACGTATTAAATAGAGATAATGGTGGAAAGGATCCATATCCATATCCATATAGCTGACGCAAAATAGCTAGGAGCCTGGGACTAAAGTCTAACACAAATACATGTATATAATTATATATAGCATGTAACTTTGGCATATGTGCCTGAATTGGCACACCCATAACATGCCATATCCATATCTTACCCATGTCAATGATCGATACAGAACTTTAAAAATAAACATGTCAATAAAAGTGCATTGGATTTCTGCAGCAAGAAAGCAATACCTTAGCATTTCCCTTTGTTATTAGAGAAACAACTACATTAGTCTGTATTACTAATAAGAAAATTTTAACGCCACCTTACCATGTCCCTACAATGGTTAGGGGCTAAATGCTGCCAATATAATAACCATTTAAAGTTATAAAATCATATGGAAATGAATGAATAAACTTTGAAAGTTTTATATTTGCAGTTGATTGACCACAAACCTTGACTGGTACAACAGCCTTGTATAAAAGTAAGGCATCCCTAGCAGCATGATAGAACTCCTTTGCCACTCTTGCGGATGACACACTAGCATCCTGCACTGATTTTATCAATTCAAATTAATGCCCAACAAAACTCTTATGGATCAGGAAAAGGTCAGAACTCAGAAGCATTACATGGAAAACATATATTTCAGTGAAGTGACAAGGAGATAAAAGTTAGTGACTTACTAGACCAAACAAATAATTCTTATAAAGTTATAAGTTTTAAGTTATAATTACTTAATTACCAAATAAAGTACAAATCTTAAGTAAAGTTAGAGGAGAATATTATGATGCTGTGGTGTTGCATCCAGAGCCCTTGTTTCTAACTTTTAGCAGCACTATGTTTCCATCTTCACTAACTGTAGAACTTATTTAATAGGATATCTCATCCCTAGCTTAAGGCATATGGTTATTCAAAAAGCAACTTTATTGAGAATAATTATATTCACATCACTAAAAATTCTCTACAATTCTTTCCGAGTTGAACCGATGTGGACATCACTGATAGGACTCGACGGCGTATGTACTAGCGCAGGAGGCGCCGATAGTTGATGATCACTTCTATAGGAATTTGATTATGATTTTTATTTATTTAGGGTATCTTTTGTTTATTTCCTATGTAGGGTGTTTTTTGCTTAATTTTATTGTAGATCTATATATAGAGCCGTTAACTTTTTTTGGAGGTTAATGAAAGTTTATATGATTTTGCTCTCTAGAAAATTTTGGTATAAAACCGTTTCTTAGAGTGGAGGTGTGAAACTCCATTCATTTCTTTCTTACTTTCCTCTCTCATCTCTCTCCACCACGTTTTGCATCATTTTTGGTATCAAAGGAAAGGATCCTAGTTTATGGACGTCCCTCCTCCCGAGTTTTACGCTGCTTCACATTTGTTCTTCGCACGACTAATCGCTCCACGAACACCGGAACGTCAAGAAATCTGACGCACGACGAGCAAGGAAATTACCATCGACGAGGAACAAAAAAAGTTTGTTGTCATAGCGGAATCACCACCACATAAGATTCCAAGTCCTTCAAAAGTCTGTTGTTACATTATTCAGTGATCTACTGCCTAGGTCCATCTTTATTTTCATTATAGATTGAAAAAAAAAATCAAAAATCAAATTGAATTTTCAGTGTTTTAAAATTTCGAAATTTCTATTTTTGGCTCTTAATTTATGTTAGAATCCCAACAAATTCCTTCTTTCCCTAAACTTCCTACCAACTTTCCTTTTTCTTCTCAACATCCCAACAAATCCCATCTTTCCTAAACCTCTACCAAACTGCCTTTTTTATTCTCCCTCCAATATTCCCAATTTTCAAAAATTTTCCTCCCTAAATTGAAACCAACCCATTCAAATCAGCTCCAAGTTCAAACCCATTAGCCACCCAACCCAAACTCACTCACATCCATTAACCCAAATACTTCCAACCCAACCCAACCCCAAAACCCATCAAACTTGAACCCAAAACCCATTAATCCAAAACCCAAAACCTATTAATCTAACTTCTCAACTCGTTAGTCATCTTCATCTCAACCCGTTAGCCATCTTCAGCCCCAACCTCCCCTCACCTCACACCGAGCCCTAGCCTAATTCCCCATCGCTGCTGCCCCGACGCCGTCAAGTCCCTGACGACGACGCCTCGACAATGCCGCCCTAATTCTGCCCCGCCCTGACGACGCCGCCCCGACACCGTCGTTCCATCCAACGACACCGCCTCGGCACCATTGCTCAACGCCGACGCTACCTCGACCCATTTCCTCCACCCGACGACGGCGACACCGCATTGACGCCTTCCACCGATGACGCCGCTACCAAGGCTTCTCGTGATGCCCTCCTTCTCCGCCGCCAACGACTTTATTCTTCACCGGTGATGCCGTCCCTCTTGACGCCTGCAGCCATCGCTGACAACACCGACACCGACGCTCGTGCCTTGATCTCTCGTCACCTTCACTGAGATTGATCGCTACTGCCGAAGGGAGTGATCGTTGTGCCTTGTTCCCTACCGTAGCTGACTGTGACCATCACCGCCGGACCATCCGATCTCTCCACTATCTCAGGCATTGCAGCCGACGCCGCTGGCATTGTTGTTGTGCCAGTCATGGTTGCTGACAGAAGGGACCTGCACCACTAGATACCTTAGCTCAACAAGTCAGAGATACTTAGGATACTTTGTTTGGGTATCAACGGGTGACCAATGAATGACTACATAAGGTAGAAAGACCCCATGAGCACACCACTCCTCAAAATAATTACCGTCTTGATCTTGAACATGGTGAATCTCCCACTCCTTTACCTCGTCAACACTTTCAAGGGAATGAGCGAGATCTTGATAAACGGTACCTTCGAAGCATTAAAGTCGATGCTCCGATGTTTGATGGTCGTTTAGATCCGCAATACTTCTTGGACTGGATCAAAGACATGGATCGTTATTTTAAATGGTATGATATGTCAAAAATCCGAAAGGTCAAGTTTGCTGCCATAAAAATGACTGGGCAAGCAAATCAATATTGGACCAACGTCGAGACTCTTCGTGAGATTAGGGGTGAGCTTCCAATTGAAAGTTGGGTCGATATGAAAAATGAGTTAAAACGTAAATATCTCACACCTTATTACCCTAAACTTATAGACAGATAGAATCAACTTACCTAAGGGAGTAAGTCCGCTAAGGATTACGTTGCGGCTTTTGATGAACTGCTAGTTCGGTGTAGCGTGATCGAATCGAAAACCCCGATGCAATCTTGTTCAGATTTAGGGCTGGCCGGCGCGAAGATTTGAGAAGTGAACTCTTTGCCCGTAACATTGATATTTTGAAAAAAGCCTACAGCTTAGTTCAAGACTTAGAGGAGTCTAGACCTAACCACATCTGAAGGAATTACGAAACAAGACCTCAAATTCATAAATCCTTTACGGGTCCTCATCAAACCAAATCTACCAATCAATCTTTTAATCGATCTACCCGTAGCCGCCTTTCACAATCCAAGGTAGAATACAAGGGTAAGAGCATCGAGAAAGACTTTTCTAAAATTAATCTCTGGGTCAAATGCTATAAGTGTCAAGGCAATTGACATGTTGCTGCAAATTATGTAAGCCCGTATAAAATAAGCTTAATTGAGGAACCCTTCGAAGAAGACTCTGACCAAGACTTTGATAGATACGTTCACATGTAGACGGTGAAGAAGGAGATTTTGAAGACGAAGAGGAAGAAACTACTCTAGGGTGCCTGAGGCACATAGACTCCACAAGGTTACATGTCGTTAGATGTGCTCTCTCTCAACCTAAAGTCAATGATGATTGGAGGCGTAGCTCCATCTTCCACACATTCACAAAAATTGGAGACAAAAATTGCAAAGTAATTGTGGATAGTAGGAGCTGTATAAATGTCGTGTCCTCCACCAATATTTCAAAACTAAACCTGAGAGCAGTTTCCCATCCTAATCCTTACAAGGTTTCGTGGATTAATTCAACCACGGTTGAGATAAAAGAGCGTTGTTTGGTTCCAATTGAATTCACAACTTATAAGGATAGAATCTGGTGCGATGTATTGACCATGGATGTGGGTCAAATTATCCTTGGAAGACCTTGGCTATTTGATAATGATGTGTATAGTTATGGTCGTTCAAATATCTGCATGTTTAAACACGAGGGTAAGAAGATCAAAATTCTTCCATCGCAGCCTAGAAATTGTAAGGTGGAAAAGAAGTCTGATCCCATCCACTCGGATAGTAAAGTCAGCTTGATTAGTGTGCGAAGCATTGAACGCGAGATGAGTAAAGAAACTCCTATTATGATTCTTGTTGCTCGAGAAACTCCTATTGAGGAATTCTCGGATGCCTTTCCAAAGGATCTCCTAGAAAAATTGCCACCAATGAGAGATATTCAACATGCTATCGATTTCATTCCGGGTGCATCTCTTCTTAACTTGCCTCATTACAGACTTAACCCAACTGAATATGTTGAACTCAAACGACAAGTTAACGAGTTATTGAGAAAAGGCTTTTTGAAGGAAAGCCTAAATCCTTGCACAGATCCTGCATTGTTAACGCCAAATAAAGATGAAACTTGGCACATGTGCGTCGATACCCGCGCCATTAATCGAATAACGGTAAAATACCGTTTTCTCATTCCTAGTTTGGATGACATGCTGGATGATGACAGGGGCCACGATCTTTTCAAAGATAGATTTAGAAAGTGACTATCACCAAATTCGTATACGCCCTAGCGATGAATGGAAGACTGCATTTAAAACAAAAGAAGGGTTATATAAATGGATGGTTATGCCTTTTGGCTTGATTAATGCTCCGAGTACTTTTATGAGAGTGATGACTCAAATATTATAACCTTTTATGGGACAATTTTTAGTCGTATACTTTGATGGCATCCTTATCTATAGTCGATCTCGGGAGCAACATATAGATCATCTTCGTCAAATCTGTGCTGTCTTGAGGAAAGAGCAACTGTATGCAAACCCTAAGAAATGTACCTTTCTGACAAATAAAGTTGTTTTCTTGGGTTTCGTTGTTTCATCCGAAGGAGTGTCTACTAACCCTAATAAAGTCAAAGCTATTAATGAATAGCCTGAATCCCGTACCATAAGAAATGTGAGAAGTTTTCATGGGTTCGCTACCTTCTATCGTCGGTTCATCAGGGGGTTTAGTACAATTATGGCTCCGATAACAGAATGTCTCAAGAAAGGTGAATTTGAGTGATTAGCAAGTGCCACTAAAGCTTTCACTGAAATCAAGAAGAAAATGGTGGAAGCTCATGTCATATGACTCCCCGATTTTACTAAAGTTTCTGAGGTCACTTGTGATGCTTCTAGAGTTAGTATAGGAGGAATCCTGAGCCAAGATGGTCATCCGATTGCCTACTTTAGTGAAAATCTGAATGAAACTAGACAACGGTATACCGCTTATGATAAGAAATTTTATGTTGTGGTTCAATCTCTTCGCCACTAGAGACATTATTTGCTCCCTCAAGAATTCGTAATCTTCTCTGACCATGAAGCTCTTCGTTATCTTAACTCCTAGAAGAAGCTTAACGCTAGACACGGCAGGTGGGTTGAATTTCTTCAGGACTATTACGTACACCTTACGACACAAGTCTGGAGCAGACAACAAAGCGGCTGATGCACTGAGTCGTCGCATGATTCTTCTTTCAGGGATGAATGCAAAAGTAATAGGGTTTATAAAATCAAAACTGATTAAGAATCATGTCCGGATTTTCATGAAGTTTACAATTTATTAAGCGATGGAGCAACTCAAGAAATAGATGGTTTCATCTTACAAGATGGCTATCTATTTAAGTCCCGAAAGTTATGCATTCCCAACACCTCGTTAAGAGAATTTTTAATTTGGGAATTACATGCTCAGTTTTAGCTGGACATTTTAGGCATGCGAAAACTATTGAAGCTACGGAACATCGATTTTTCTAGCCAAGCCTAAAGAGAGATGTTATGAAACTTGTTAGTCGATGTCACGCATGTCAACTCGCTAAGCAGTGAAAGCAAAATACGAGATTGTACACGCCTCTACCTATTCCTAATTGTCCTTGGCAAGATGTTAGTATGGACTTCGTACTTGGACTTCCAAAGACCATCCGAAAGCATGATTCCATTCTTGTGGTGGTGGATCGATTTTCAAAGATGGCCCACTTTATACCTTGTTCTCAAACTTTTGACGCCTCTCAAGTTGCTAAAATCTATTTTGATGAAATCGTTAAGCTGCACAGGCTTCCAAAAACTATTGTATCAGATATGGATGTGAAATTCACTAGCTATTTTTGGAAAACCCTATGGCATAAGATGGGAACCATGCTTCAGTATTCAACCGTTTTCCACCCACAAACTGACGGGCAAACTGAAGTAGTCAATAGGAGTTTAGGAAACCTACTGAGAATTTTTGTCAGCGAGAATCTAAGAGACTGGGATCAAAAACTGTCAATTGCTGAATTTGCATATAATAATTCTGTTAATAGATCAATAGGTATATGTCCAACTAAGGTAGTATATGGTTACAAACCTAGACAACCTATAGATCTCATTCTTATGTCCCATTATCATAGGTTGTCTAAGTCTGCATCTGCATTCGCATCACATATTCATAACTTGCATAAAGAAATCAGTAACAGAATTGCTCAAAATAATACTAATTATAAATTTCGAGGTGATCTAAGAAGGAGATTCAAAGA
The DNA here is from genome assembly GCF_019914945.1 of Typha latifolia. Classification (NCBI taxonomy): domain Eukaryota; kingdom Viridiplantae; phylum Streptophyta; class Magnoliopsida; order Poales; family Typhaceae; genus Typha; species Typha latifolia. The sequence goes on from NC_133093.1 coordinate 4,307,435, forward strand.
ATTTAATATTGGAGACTATGTGATGGTCCGGATTATCCGGAACGATTCCCACCTAGAATTGTCAAAAAGTTGCATGCACAAAGTGCTAGACCTTTTAAAATTCTCAAACAAATTAATGATAATGCTTATGTTCTAGATCTCCCCAATGATTTCGGCATCAATTCTACTTTTAATATTGAGGATCTAGTAGCTTATAAAGATCCAGATTTTACCCCAGATTTTACCTCCACTTCCTAATATCTACCTAACACAGCAGACGAAATTGATAAAATTTTAAATGATGAGATTATTTCAACTAGAGAAAGTGGAACCCAACGGTATCTAGTACGTTGGAAAGAACAACCTACATCTGATGATATGTGGCTTGATCGCCACAATTTAGAGATGCATCACCTTGATACCTTAGAACAGTATGAGAGCGACAGAACAGCACACTCAACGGAGTCGAATTCTCTTCCACTCGGGGAAAATGATACGGACATCACTGATAGGATTCGATGGCGTGTGTACCAGCGCAGGAGGCGCCGACAGTTGATGATCCTTATAGAAATTTGGTTATAATTTTTATTATTTATGGTATCTTTTGTTTATTTCCTATGTAGGATGTTTTTTACTTAATTCCATTGTAGGTTTATATATAGACCCATTATATTACATGTTGGAAGGCACTACTTTTCCTATGTAGTGCCTTCCAACATGTGCAATGTTATTTGCTCACTCATTAAAACATCCACAACTATGCTCCATATCAACTAATGACTATCATTAAAACATCCACAACTATGCTCCATATCAACTAATGACCAAACCACCCATGCTCTGTACATCTAAAGAAGTGATCTTTCCAGATCTAATGCATTGATGCATAAAGAATACCGACATGATGAATTAGTTTGCATATTAAAGAGAAGCTACATGGTGAAAGTCTCCTAGAAACAATGGCAATTGTGGACTGTCTTTGCAAATGAATGAGGTCATGATTCCCGATCAAGATACAAAAAGTGGCGAAAGGTTACTTCTTGACTCACCATCAAGTGAGATAAAACAGGACTGATGGCAAGTTGGCAACAAGCAAGGTTCCCAGTTTCGGCCGATCCCGAATGGGATCGACCGAAACCCGATCCGTTAATATACGAGGAGAGAGAGAATATGAAGGCAGCAGTTCTACCCATAGGACTCCTGGTGTTATAGCAGAGTCTGAAAATATTGGACCAATGGATACATATCTTCCGAAATAAAGGGGTCGTACATAGACTTCCATCAAGACAGCTCTCAAAAGAATTAAAAATGTAAAAAAACACATTGGTAGAGCTATCTCTAATATTTTCTTCTACAACCATATTCTTTTTAATGTAGCTGATAGCCCTTACTATCACTATGGTGGATGCTATACAATCAGTAGGGCCTGGTGTTCCCCGTCCTAGTTCAAATGATATTGTTACTAAATATCTTGACTCAGAGGTAGATGAACTTCATACTTATATTGAGACATTTAAATGGTATTAGGATGAATTTGGTTGTATACGATGTGTGTGATGGGTGGAGTACACAAAACAGAAGAAATATAATTAATTTATTAGTGTACTTTGGCATTGGGATAATATTTTTGAAGTCTGTGAATGCTACTGCTCATTTCAAAAATGCAAATTATATGTGCTAGTTGATGAATGAGGTGGTACAAGAAATCGGTGAAAAAAGAGTAGTCCAATTGGTTACTAATAATGGGGCAAATTATAAAGCTGCTGAAAATTTACTGATGATTAAAAGACCTTATTTATATTGGACGCCATATGCTGCACATTGTATTGATTTGATGTTAGAGAATATTACAAAAGAGCCTGAAATTGACATGGTCATATGTGAAAGTCAGAGGTTAAATAAATTTTATACATAACCATGATTGGGTTCTTAATTTACTCAGGCAGATGACTGGTGGTAGGAAGATCATCAGACCCGGCGTCACTAGATTTGCCACTCACTTTTTAGCCTTGGAGAGCATCATGCGCTACAATGATAATATTATGTGAATATTTACATCACAGGAGTGGTCTATGAAAATTAAGAATACGAAACCTAAAGATAAATTTTTAGGTGAAATTTTAAAAAATATGGCTCTTGGAAATATATTTTGGGATAATATTACAATTGCCACCGCAATATTTGAGCCTCTTATCAAAGTATTAAGACTTGTAGACAGTGATGACAAGTCTGAGATGGGTTTCTTATATGAGGCAATGGACATAGCTAAAGAATCAATAAAAAAAATGTGGGCCAAAGTTATAAGAAGTGGTGGAAAATGATTGATTCTAGATGGAACAAACAACTACATAGAGATATACACGCTGCTGGTAAAACGCTGCTGGTAAACATGCTTTTAAGTTTTAAGTTTTAATTTACTTTTATTTATGAATATTTAAAAATTTGAATACTTACAAATTTTAAATTTCTATAGGGTATTTTCTTAATCCAAGATTTTAATTCTCTAAAAATGTCAATAATGATAGTGAAGTCTTGTTGGGGGTTAGAAAGGTAATCAGCAAGCTTGAGCCCGATATTCATAAACAAATCATGTGCAATAAAAAAATGAGTTATGATTCAATTAAATAATTTTATTATTATTTGTTTCAAGTTTTAACTTTCAATATAATCAATAAGCTAATAATATATTTCTGATTTCAGATAGAGAGATATAGATTGAGAGCTAGGCAATTCAGTACGCTAAAGTTGTTACAGCTATATCTCATAACACTCCAACTGAATGGTGGTCTATTTATGAATGGGAGAAGGCACCAAATTTGACGCCAATAGCAAAAAAAATTTTAAGTCAAACTGTGTCTTCATCACAGTGTGAAAGAAATTGGATTACTTTTTTCTTAATCCACACAAAAACACACACCCGATTTACAATGGAAAGATTGGAGAAATTAATTTTTTGTCATTATAATATGAGATTGAGGGAGAGAAATTTAAGAAGAAAGGTAGAAAATGAACTGATTGATTTAAATTATGTTTTTGATGAAGAAGACCCCTTGACTCCATGGATCAGAGAAATAGAGGACAGGTTATTAGATGACAGATGTAACTCATGGTTAGATGAAATATTGGGAGAGACCACGACGAGGACAAAGGCTAGTACGAGTCATTCAACAGTGAGAGATAGTATACCTATTAGTACTAGTCATAGTCCTGATGATACATATGGTGGTGAGATCGTTCAATCTACATTTGTTGAGAAAAGTTAAGAAGGCATAAATAGTGAAGACAGAGAAACTAAGGATATATATACATATCAGCGACGTCGTCATGAGATGCATTTTAGTTCCTATGATTATGGTACATCGAATATTTATTGTTTGGAGTCATCACAAGATCCATATGCTAGTTATTATCCTCAGTATCCTCAGTATTCTCAGGCACAAGATCCAAATGCTGGTTATTATCCTCCTCAAACGCAAGTCACACAACAAGATCCATACAATATAACTAGTATGATGGAATCATTTTTTGGAGCATCAGGTCCCAGATATCAATATTTACAAACTTATGGTGATTATGATGATGAAGACTATAGAAATTTACGAGAACCAACTCGGTATTCAACAAAGTTTTAAATTTTAAGTAAGTTAATACATTTTTTTAAGTTTTTAGACTTCATATGTGAGTAATTTTTGTTTTCTTATTTTTTGTCATTTTTTCTAAATTTTTCTGCATTTTTAAATAATATTTAGAATTTTATATAATTAAAAAATAATCTGATCCGATACGAACGGCCGATACGGCTGATACGTATCGTTTTTCTGGACGGCCGATACCGATCCTGATCCCGATACTGGGAACCTTGGCAACAAGCAAGACAAACTTCCTACCCTTGATTAATATGGTGCTATAGTATAAGCCTGGCCTTCTAAATAATGCATATCTAATACAGGGAATAATTTGAAGTATTCCTTGTATTTCCTACTTAAGAGCAACATGAGCCTCCCAAAATGACCATTTTGAGACTTCAAACATGTAATACTCATCTCCTTTAGTAGGTTTCATCTGATAAATTTCCTACTCTCAATCTCACAGAAATATTCTTCAACCTTTCATTTTGAAGGTAATTGTCCTTAAATCTACAGATATCTCTCTAACACCCGCCCACATTATTCCAATAAGGGACTCTAATTTCTTACAACCAGTATTCTAACAAATGAAAATTTTGGCAAAAAACTAGCTAATCATCTCTGAAGATTTTTCCAGACACTTTATCATGTGGTCTTTTGTGTCTAACTTTTTTCCTTATATAAGCTTATTTCACTTGCTTTATTTCTTGCACTGTCTTACATGATCACTGGTACACCATCCATTATCTTCTAATTTAAAAAATGAATCACCTTCATATCACCATATCATGAAACCTCTATGGCTCTATCAGATTGCAAAAAACTTTTGACAGAATCTATATTACTTCTTATTAGACATGAGCTCACTTCCAATAAGATAATACCTAGCCAAAGGCAAATCTCATAGACAGAATCTACAATACTTCTTATTAGACATGAGCTCACTTCCAATAAGATAGTAACCTAGCCATAGGCAAATCTCATACATAAGATAAATTAGCTTTCAAAGACAAACAGTAGATATTCAGACTTTATTTTCTTATTGCAGAAAAAGCACTAATAGTTGAACCACTGCCTTTTAAGAAGGTTAATACTTAATAATCTGTGAAAACCTTTCCCAGAGGCACTCAGAAAGGCATGTGAGAATACCTGAAATTCACCTAACAGCTTAAGTTTAACATGATTTGAGCAAAAGGAAAGTTAACCAATCTTAGACAGGTAAGTGAAGTTCTTTCACAAAGAATAAAAAGGATGTCACAGAAAAAGAGTAGTAAAAATTATGTAATTCAACATCTGAGACTACATCCAGCTGCAAGATGGAAACCAGTAAATCTACATATATATCAAGCTTCTTAAAATAGTTTAATAGCATCAGATACAATTTGCTGATAAAAAGGAACTAGCATTTCTTCTTTATGCAAATGTTGAGCAAATGGTATACAACATATCTACTTGAAATGAATCAGCGAGATGCTATTACCTAAGGTTTCGAAAATCAGCATTGGGATCGGGATCGGGATCGGGATCGGCCATTCGAAAAAACCATAGTTTCCAGTTTCAGCCGATCCCGAATGGAATCGGCCGTACAAGTGGCTGCTGACAGCAGTAGCTAGAGAGAGAGGGAGAGAGAGAGGGAAAGAGAGAGAGAGTGAGGGAGAGAGAAAGGGAGAAAGGAAGAGAGTGAGGAAGAGAGGAACAGCTGCTGTTGATAGCAGCAGCTAGAGAGAGAGGGGGAGAGAGAGAGAGAGAGAGAGAGAGAGAAGAAAAAGGGAAGTGGAGAACTCGTATCAATAATTGATATGGGTTGGATACGAGTCGGATCATTCTTAGGTCCGACACATATCAATTGAAAATTACTCATATTGGGCTACATCGTCCGTATCGACCAATCCCTGATATGGATCGAGTATCAGCTTATATGGCCGATACTAGGCCAAAACTAGTCAGTAAACTGGTTTCGCCCATGAATGGCCGATCCTAATCTGACTCGACATCAATCGAAACTTGGATCTATATTATTATCAATTAGGCTCAACCTGTTGGCAAGGATCGGGATCGGCTGATTTTGATTAAACCAGGCTAGATCCATTATGGATCTAACCCGGATCCGACCGGAGGACATCAATTATTGATGTCCCCAAGCTTTTTCTCTTTCTCTCTTTACTCTTTTCTTCTCTTTCTCTCTCTATTCTTTTCTTCTCTCTCTATTTCAGTCTTTTCTCCTTTTTTTCTCACTCTCACTTTCTAACGGAAAGATCTAGCTCCAACAAAATCCGGTGATGCAAATCTCACTCCAACAAACTATGTTTCATCAAGTATTCATGTTTAGAACCATCACATGATATATATTATTATCCTCAGTATCCTCACATAATGTTGCGTTGTGTGTTGTGTGTTGTATAAAACCCTAGAACCCTCCTAGTATTCTCTCATATTTATAGGCTCTTACAAAGGGGGAGATGAGAGTTCAAATAGGCTTAGGATTAAGAACATAAGATAGTTTTCCTTTCCCTATGGTCATACAGAAGGACAATCTCAAAGGGTGTGTTTGGTTGATGAAGGAAAAAAAGTAATAACTTTTTGAAAGTCTACAACTTTATGGTATTTGGATGAGAAAAATAAAGTGGGAAGTGAGTTCTCCACTTCTCTAAGCTTACCCAACTTCCCTCGTTTCACTTCATATTCTAAAGGGAGAGTGTCACTTCCCACCTTTGTATATACTGCATGTCATCATTACTTACAATAATTACTCATTTTCACTAAACATTTTCTATTTTTACTAAACAATAATAAGTCATGATTACTTACTAAAGGTGACTTCACTAGAAACGAGAAACTTCCACTATCTTCTTCCATCCAATTATCAACCAAGCACACCCAAAAGAGGAAATTCCTCAAAAGGGAAGTCCTCAAAAAGAAAGACCTCAAAGGAAACTAACAGCAATAAGAAAGCCTCAAGTAGAAATCCAAATATTTCTAATGCCTTTAGTAATCATGCAACAACTTTGGTAGAGTCCAGTCCTATTCAGTACCACTTCATAAGACAACCAATAAGATACTTTGTAATTACCAAATCAACAGTATGGTACAAAATGCTTTTAATATTCAGGATAGGACAGCAAGCAAATAACAGAACATGAATACTCGAGTTACTGGGATACAGAATTTACTGGTGAAACCTACATAAACTCATCAATATTGCAGTTATTAATATAACACCCTAAACATTCTCCATCAAATTTTCCAAAAAGATAAAAAGCAATGTTTATATATGCACCTCAGAGATACCTTAAGAGCCTCATGAACCAGTTTCATTATTTGAGAAGCCGAATTAGACACAAAACACCTTTCTGGCTCAAAAAGCAAATCAGCAACATTCTCAGAGGAATTTCCAGCAACACCAGTAACCTGCTTAAACATTCCAATCTTATTCCTCAAACAAGATATCTTCTTCAAGTAACACTTCTATCTTTTTTGACATTTAGGAAAATCATAAACTCACATGAGAATTCGGATAATCAAATCTTAAAAGTATATTTCTAGCCTTTGCCAAGATTTCACTCCTTTTCTTAGAAGCAAAATGAACCTCAACGTCATTGACAAACTGGCTCAAGTTCTCTTCCTTCATATCAGCTGAGATGAACATCATTTTCCTCAGGGTGGCCTCAAAGTCAGTAGTAACTCTCATAATAGCTTGGAAATCAACCAACTTTGAAGCAATATCAGGAACAGCCTGAACGATAAATTCTTCAGTTGTTATTTTAATAACAATTGTTTCAAAAGATACTAAACAAATTAAAATTACAAGCAGATATGTTAGAAAATAACAAAAGGCAGTGCAAAATTGAAAAAACATCTGACTTAGAAATCGAAGGACATACTGAGTTACTAACAGAATGTTAAGAAAGATAATGTGAGAATCTCTGCAATAAAAGATACAGAACTTCTAGTAGCCAACAGCAAAGAACAAATATTGCCACTAAGATATATGAAGTTTGCTAGGCACAAGATTGATATCTAGACACAATTAAAATTGCAAAATCATGAGAAAATAGAAAATAAACAAATAAATAACAAAAACAAAGTTATACTACAGCTAAATATATGCAGAATATGTCCATTAGAAGTATAAAAGGATTCATGCTTTTGTACAAGGAGATCTGCTATTTCTTCCCCACAATCACTCCCCAACCCCACAAACACAAACAACCTCAAATATATATTGAAATGAGAAATAACCAGCTTACTAGTCAATCAATCTCTCATACATAGTATGAAACAGCATGATCATTATACAATTAATTGATGATGTCAACAACAATATTTCTAGCATAATAGTTAACAATTACCTATTCTCTTTGATTTCCTGAACAAGAAACAGACTAATCAGTTGGTTATTCATCCTACCAACCCTTATACAAATTTCAAACAAACTATCAGCTGGTTAGCTATCATCCATTTTATTTTATTTTTCCTTTCTTATCTTCTAATACTTTTCTTTTTAAATAAGGACTTTTATTACAAAGAAAGGTTGTAAATTTTGTCAGCTAGCACTGTGACCAGCACACCAAGTGCATAGCACATAGCGGCTTCGAGCGCCTTGTGTCAAGGTTTTCAGTGTCCCAGCAGCCCTGTCCACTCAGTATACACCAATCAACAGGATACAATGTCAATACATGGTAAAAGGCACAGCCTAGCAAGCCTTGTGTAATGACAGGTTGTGTCAATTCTTATACATCAGCACCTTGCTGATACAACACATGCTGGGTTGTACCAGTTACTAAAAGTCTTAAAGTCATGCCTCGTGTAATGTCAATCCATCCATCTTTTTCTATTTGATGCGGGCATTTTGCTGACATGGTACATACCAACCAGCATGGATTCTGAAAATCCACCTGCTACTTCAATCCATCTCCTTATAAGATCATAGAATATTTTTTTGGATGTAAAGTGTGGCACTTACATTTGTTTATAAGTATTTAAACAGCTCAAAATAGCCTTTGATAACTAAAAACTAGCTTACATACTGGTTTAAACGATTCACTGGCATACATTTTGATTTTTGAACCTATTCACTCCACACATAAAGTAAATTAAACACGAGAAATTGTGTAGAATCTTGTAGCTATTGTAACACATAAAAAATGATTGCTTCAAGGATCCTTCTATTTTCAATAATGAACATCTATTCTGGAAATGAGGAGGTTTCTTAGCAAGAAAATTTCAAAGAAATGTGTAACAGATGGGAAGCTCCTGCAATTTCTTGCTTAAAATCATAACCCATAAGATTTTTCCAATTTGCTTTAAAATACTCTTTATGAAGGTATTTGGCTGTTTGCTCTCTGGATATGTAGATGTTACTAATGTATCCCACTAATCTATTCCTATTATTCACCATTCAGAAAAATTAGGTTGCAGGTGACAGAATTTATTGAAGAAATAAATACCTTGAAAAACACAAGCAGACCTAATAGGTGATCAGATGGATACGATATTCTACCAGTTTTGTCCGTTTGAACCAAGCCAGCGGAGAGACTAGTTCCAAAAGCAAATATAATGGCAGAGATGTACTTCAAAATGAAGGAAAATGAAGTAACATATATTAAAAACTAAGACTGATCAAATGACCATGATGATTGGCATTTTTTCCTAAAGGATTATCAGTAAACCAAAGGATAGTGAAAGAAAATTTTCACCAAAACAAAGGATTGAAAGGATTGTTGCACGTTATGTTTCTATAGTAAATTAATTAATGACAAAAGAGATTTGCAGAACTCAAGACTGAAGCAAGGGTTGGAATACTCCCCAAGCCTGCCAACATGTAACTTCTATATAAAGAAAGCAGCCCAAGATATCAAAATTCAAAAACAAGTATGAATTTTTTGATGTTTTGTTTTCTTTTGCAGTGTTCATGTTCAAGCATTAGAAAAAATAGCATTAAATATAGATGCCAGACACTAAGAATACAACTTACTATGTTGGATTTCCACTAGGTGGTGTTCGCGCAGGACATACCAGATGCAGTGCAACAATGACAAATTACACCAATAGCATGCCATTGGAATGGAGCACAGTGAATTGCCATGCTATAGTAAGCATGGGTACAATATCATGTTTTTCCCTAGCACAGTAATTTCTTCAATCATGTCTCTGAAACTCAGGCATGGGACTCCAGCCAATGCAAAGTGTGGGGAGGGCAAGAGGTACACAGCCTTAACGTCATTACTAGTGTTCACAGGGTGCACGGTTGTAAGCTTTATTGTCACACTAAGTGATGTCCTCCAAGAAAGGACTAGAGAAAATGAAAAGAAAAAAAAATGGGTGGCTAGGTGGGGAGTTTGAAGCAAACGCTTCCGCTCTCTTACTTTAAACTCTCATCATGAGAAAGCAACCAAGCCATGACAGAACAAAAAAATGTTACTGTACAATTTCATATTATGTGCCAGTTTGAGCTGATAAATAATAAAACATCAAAATCTCATATGTTAGTAACTGGGACAAATCAAAATGTCAGACCACCAACAGACCCTACATATCATGAGTATGTAAGGATTATTGCATTTTCCTACATTCTTTTGAATTAGTATGATTATGTAATGTTGGCAGTCATTTACATGCTTATATGACTCTTCAGATTCATTTTGCATCATAATGCAGTTAAAGGTTAAAATAATAACCGAGTGCCCAGGAGCTATAAAATCTAAAGCACACCTTAGAAAGAAAGAAAGTGATAATCAGGTCAGAAATTCTTGGCCAGGTCAATTTGCCAAAAATCCTCATCCATGTACCATTCTCCAGGCACACAAACTTTTGAACAAACTTTATAATCTCGATAAGCCTCAAGTACAGAGTTGAACCATCTTGATAGTCCTACACAAAAAAAAAAAAAATATTGAGATGTTATTATTATTGAGAAGATAAATATGTGCACCAAACTTAAAGCACAATCAATATTCAATAGTTGTATTTTGTAGAATAATTAAAGAAGTGCTCATAAGTTGTGACATTCTGAAGAGAACTATCTAACAAAAAGTATTATGCACTAGCATAGAAGTACACATGAAAAGAAATCTCACCTAAAACAGTCCTGGGTAGGCTATCTGAACTTAAATATATTTACAATACCATTTTATATGAGTACATTGTAATGAAAAGTAAGGCCTGCTTCTGTGCTTATGTCGAACTTTTATGCATGGAAAAAATAAAAAGAAGAAAAAAATTAAATTATACAAGAAAAATGGGACTAATAAGATCTTTTCTAAAAAGATCTCTCCTCATAAAGTATACTGCAAATGGTTTCCTCCCTAGATAATTACTTGAAACTTTGCACTCAACACCCTATCCTTTTATGTATTTGCAATTTATGCTCTGTATTTTTAATATTTGCAAATTGTACCCCACATTTTATCAAATATTTGCAAAACGCACCATGCAGTTAGATCTATTAATTAAACTTAATCAAACTCCTAGATTAAGCTAACTATAATAATGATATTACCAAAATACCCTTACCCAGCCTAAATGCCACTTTCACACCAAGAAACTTTCTTTACAACCTAAAACACAATAATTTTTAATCAATAAATACCAAATAAATGAAACAGAATATGAATTAGCACATGAGTTTTATCTAATCAACTTTTACAGAATTAAAATATGATCCTAAAGAATTAGGAATGAGATATAGCTTCCTAATAAAAAATGGAGGAGAAGAAAGGGTGAAAAAGTGACAGTTGATAGTGCCCTTAATTTTCTTCCTCTACTAGCTTTGAGATCTTAGCCAAAGGAGAATAAGAGGTATCATCATGCTCTAGAAGAAGAACAAGACAAGGGCAATTTAGACATTTTAATCAATAAAAAATTTGAACTAGAGGGAATATTCATTTTTATGACATAAGCTCAAATAGTATCAGTGTTAATCTAACTCGAGTTGTGATTTTAATATTTGGTAAAAAATAGGGTCGTTGTGATTTGCAAATTAAAAATGCAAGGCATAAACCACGAATATATAAAAGGTAGGGTGTTAAATGCAAATTTTCCTAATTACTTATTCAAACACTTATTAGAGGGTTAAAGTTGGAAACAACAAATATAACAGTAGCTAGAGAGACCTCAACATAGGAATAAATGTAGCAAATACAGATTCAATATCCAAACAATTTTTCAAAATTGAGTGAACCTTGCATAATAAAATGAATAACACAATTCAAATTTGATTTCATTTAAATCCATTGAACCAATGTTATGATCCGATCACATGGGTTAAGCCGATCAAGTCGGTTGAGTCGAGTCGAGCCAACTTGAGTTAGTTAGTTAGTTAGCTTTATCTTATTGATTTGAATTTTAAATAAATTGGATATCCGCATATTGATCTGATTCACTAGGATTTTACTCCTATAAATAGGAGTGGACATGTATTGATAATTATCATTGAACCGATTATTGAATGAATCTAAGTTTAGCCAAATCATTATTTTTCTCTTTATCTTTTACCATAGTCGTTAGATCGTTTTTATCTTTTAGATCATAGCCGTAGAAGCATCCTGATCTTCCAAACTCTAGCCATCTACCTCCACCAGCAGCCGCCCTATCTTACAGCCGTTTACCACCACCCTTAGCCATCCGCCACCCTCTGACGACCGCCGCAACGTCGGTTATTTACCGTTCTGCCCTATTTTGACCTTGATCCATTATTTTATTTATTACTTTTCATTCCGATATCAAATTCTCGTGAAACTAGAACCATTGCAATCCTAACTCACGAGGCTACCACCATATAAAATATCACAATTTTCTTACGTCTAGATCAGTCCAGATCTAGTGACGACGTTCGTCAAACGATGATTAACACGTGATCCAAGACGAACGAGGAAGAAGCAACCATGGAAGGTCAGGAACTCATCTCCGTTCCTATGGGAGTATTTCTAGCGCCCCCTCCACCACCAACAATCGCTGGCAATGAGCCACCGGCGTGCGCGACGGTGATATTTAAAGAATTTTCAGCCGAATTAAAGGAGAAATCAAATGAGATCCAAACCGCCCTCAAGAACTCGATCCAAGCCTTGACTAAGGCCCTACTGGCTACCCTCCACTAACCTGCACCACTACTGACCTCCAATTACTACGCGAGGCACTTAATGAAAACCATTAAGAATCATAATAATGATTTCCTCATCATTTCACTACAAATTTCCAAGTGTGATCCTTCATCATCTTATGCATTTCGGTTTGAAAGTGATGGTTTCAACACTTCTCAAAATATTGAATTCATATGTCAATGACACTTCCATGAAATATTAGATCGTACTCAGTAAATTTGACATATATGTTATATCAACTTGAAAAGGAGTTATTTTGCAATTGTTAGTTGAATAAGTCCCTCTTATAGCTCTTATAGCCCTTAGTCATATGCACTTTTTCCTCAACTAACTATGGTTAGGATTTAGTGCAAGCTGACCTCACTCAAGTTGATTCAGACACACCATTAGATGTGCACCTAACGCATCAAACTTGTGCATCTAAAAAACTCTGTCATGCTCACTCAAATCCTACATGCCCATGTATTTCCCTTTGATCATGATTAAATTGTAGGATACAAAAAATTGATATGGCAGCGCACATCCCACAATGCAAACGGACTAACCCACCCATATTAGCGCACACTATGTATCCTTTATTCGTCAATCCTACATGCTCAACTATGTATTCTTTATCTAAGATCACTAATCCACAAATTAGTATTCAACATAAAAGAAGTTTTGATTGAATATTTAATCCATGATTTCGGAAGCCATAATCTATTCTCTTTCCAATGGACTTGCAATAAGTGGAAACAGAAAATCATGTTCAGTAGCAGTCCCAGAATACTTCATTTCTCTTTATTTACTTCATTTTTTTTCCTTATTTACTAGTTAAGTTTTTATGTTGCAGCTGCTATCTACAAGCAAAGCTAATGAGTGTCAAGCAATTGTGGTTTAAAATTCTTGACTGCACTGTAACATTTTACCTGAAATTCATATGATTCAAATAGGGTAAGAATTGCCTCAGGCTCTTCAAGGGCATCATCATTAAGCACTTCTATTGCAACGGTGATGGATTTGTTACTTATCACAGGAACCATGACATGTTTGATCATCAAATCTGCTACCTTCGCCAGCCCATAATCTAAAATGTCGACTATCTGCATATGAGAAATGCAGGAATAAATACAAACAGAAAGTATATAATTGAGTAGAACGATCAAGAAAATCAATTCCTAGTATTCCTGATACAGCTTACTGGGACTCAATGCAGTAGCTAATAGGAGCAGAAAAATGCATGTAGTCTGAGGTTACTTACCTCCATCGCGTGTAATGCTTGATGGAGCTCAACTCTACTCATATCTCTGCCACTCGACCTAGATCTCACAATCATTTTGCCTTTCTCCGGCTCAAACTGAACAGAATCTTCCACATTCTTCGCAAGAACCCCTTGCAGCTACCATCAAACAAAAAACAAAACCACATTAAGTTAACAAGTTATGAACGCATATCCACAGTTGCAGTCAAAAAGTTATCCAGCAACCTCGTCAAAGCACTCCGTCCATTCCTTCCTCAAGAACCCAAAAACAACAGGCTCTGCTGCAGAAGCACCTTCCTCCCCCTCGACAACTGGCAATGCGGCCTTCAACTTCTTCACCACCTCCGCCGCTTCGACCACCTTCCCCGCCCGGAGATCCTCCTTCGCCGCACGCAAGCGCTCGGCCAAAACCGAAATGGATTTCACGACCACGAGCGCCTCCATACGCTCCCCGAGCTCCTTACGGGCGTCACGGATCTGGCCAGCGAGGGTGCGGATCTCGAGGTCGATGGGACGGTCGGAGAGGAGGCGGAGGGCGTCGGAGATTGACGAGGAAAGGGAGGTGGACGCGGCGGAGGCAAGGGAGCAGCGAGAGAATACGGCTACGAGGTCGCGGCGGTGCGAGAGGACGTAGTCGCGGGCTTGGGATTTGATGTGGAGGGACCGGACGTTGAGACGGTCGATGAGGAGGCGGAGGTCAGGGGCAGAGAGTGGGGAGGAGGGATCGGAGTCGAGAAGATCTGGATTCGATAGGAGATCGCGGATGTCGATGGAGCCCCGCAGGACGTCCATCTCTCCGTCTCTCTCTCTCTCTCTCGTCTCTCCGATGTGTCTTCTCTCCGTGTCGTCTCGTTGGGGTCCCAAAACTCGCAACTCTACCGTGCCGAGAGAAACAAGCAGTGACTAGTCGGGAAAATAATTTGCAATAAAAGAGGTGGCAAAGTTTGACCCGACCTGACACAATTTAATATAATTAAATTTGGGTAATAGATAGGTTAATCCGTCTAATCCGTTTAATAATCGAATCATATTCGGATTTATAATGGGTCACATTTTGATCTGTTTGACCCGTTTAAGTATACAGGCTAGGTTGGGTCAACTCGCAAACCCGTCAACTTATTATATATATATAAGGTAACTAAAAACCCTACCGGAAATCCCTAAATGCTAACCCACCCTCTGAATCTCTCCAGCTGCCTCATCCTTTTGAAAAGGGAAAAAGATTTGCCCCCATTTCTCTCCAATCTCTCTAGTCACGATCATCTCTGCCGGTCGCGGTGCCTCCGTCCACGTCTCTGCTTGTCATTGCCTCCACTATCTCTTACTCTCCTCTCCGGCGGTTCATCAGGGGCAACCTCCTCTCCAACGACATCCTCATCCTCCCCTCCTCCCTCTGATATCAATATTCCAATAGCATTCTAATTTTAGCCGCCATCCACACCTTTTATAAAGGCTATACAGCAAGCCAAAATAATAATAATTAACCCTAATTCTAGTGGACTCCCGCTGATCGCGTTCGAATGCGCTCAATCGCGTTCAAATGCACAAAAGCGTTCTTTGTCAATGCGAACGCGATGCAGGCATTCGAACGCATTCGACTGCGTTCAAACGTGCATTTCACATTCTCTGTTTTTGCGAACTTAATGCAAGCGTTCGCAAGGGCGTTCGAACGCAACCTACAAAAACTTTATTTTAATGAAAATAAATAACTAATGCAATAAGAAAAAACTCTAACAAGGTGTATTAGTCGACCACGCTTCCCCACCTTGCCCTCAAGGTGTAAAGTTGGGAAAACGCTCTAAGATGTCCGTTTCCAACTCCCATGTCGCCTCATCGGATGGTTTGCCAAGCTACTCAACTAGAATCTCTATCTCTAATCTGTTACCATGACGTTGTCGGCACCTAGCAAGTACGCGAACTGGCTCTACGATCTCTGTCTTCTCCAATGGCTCCTATAGAGTTGATCTAACGATCTCATGATCACCAATCCGCTCCCTCAGCAATGAAACATGGAAGACAAGATGCACTCTCGACCCCTCCGGTAGTTCCAAACGATATACAACCGGACCGATACGCTCTAACACCCGAAACGGACCAAAGTAGCGATGTGCTAACTTTTTGTTATGCATCGGATGCAAGGTCACCTGTCGATACGGTTATACTCTCACAAACACTCAACTGCCGATGTCGAATACTTGCTCCCAATGGCTACGATCATAAACTTACTTCATGCGGTTTTGAGCAAGTTTAAGATGGGCACGTAACCTCCTCAATGTGGCATCTCTATCCATCAATGCTAAGTCCACCTCCATCCGATCTATAGATGCTACTCGATCATAAGCGCGTAATGTCGGAACTATGCACCCATACACCACCTCAAACGGAGTCATGTCAATGCTGCTATGGTAGGCAGTGTTGTAAGACTACTCTGCCCACGGTAAGAACTCTAATCTCAAAGGTATCATTCAAGGCCTCATGAATGATATATTTCGGCCTCTATTGCGAAGGTATGTCTTAATATTTTTTTATGATATTTTAGTGTATAATAAGACTGAATTGGAGCATTGGCGGCATTTAGAGGATGTGCTGAATTTGTTGAAGCAAAGCCAATTGAAGATCAAAAAGTCCAAGTGCCTATGGGGAGTGCCACAAGTGGAGTATTTAGGCCACATAATTTTAGCAGAAGGTGTAGCGGCGGATCCTCAAAAAGTAGCATGCATGACCACTTGGCCGATTCCTATTACTACCACAGAATTACGAGGATTTTTGGGGCTGACTAGATAGTATCACCGCTTCATTGCCAGGTATGGCAAGATTGTTGCTCCTCTCACTTCTTTGTTAAAAAAGGACTATTTTAGATGGACTGATGAAGCCACTACAACCTTTGAAAAACTGAAAACAATAACGATGGCGCTCGCTTTAGCGCTACCACACTTCACCAAAGAGTTCATTGTAGAATGTGATGCGTCGGGAGTTGGCATAGGAGCTGTATATAGGGAGGACGTCCCATTGCCTTTCTTAGTAAGGCTTTATCACAAAAATCTTAGCAATTATTGACTTATGAGAGAGAGATGTTGGCAATTCTGTATGCGGTGACAAAGTGGAGACCTTATTTGATCAGTAGATGATTCATTATACGAACCGATCAAAAGAGTCTTCCATACTTTATGGGACATCGCATATACACTCCGGCACAACAGAGATGGGTCACAAATTTGCTGGGGTATGGTTATAAAATCCAATACAAGAAAGGAACGGAAAATAGAGTGGCGGATGCACTATCGCGCCAACTAGATACTGCCAAGCTCGCAGCCTATTCTTCTCCTACCTTTCCATTCCTTAACGAGCTGAGGTATGCATTTACATCTGACCCAGATGTTTTGAGATTGTTACAGGAGGTCTTCGATGATCCGAAGCACCATCTAGAGTTAGAGAGTCGAGGCGGTTTGCTGCAGGACCGTGGACACATTTGTTTGCATATACAGAGAACGTCTTTTGTGCGTTTGAATACGATCGGGCGCGTTTGAACGCGATCGGCCACTTTCGAGCGCCATCGGCAGAAATCCTCTATAATTAGGGTTACTTATTGTTATTATGACTTGTTGGCTAGCCTCTATAAATATATGGATGGCAGCCAAATTCATTATGCTATTGGAATATTAATTTATTGCCTCTCTATCATCTCTCTACCCTAATCTCCCTCCTCCATCTTTACCAACCTACCACCTCTACCGTTGGTAAGGTCTCTCATTAATCTCTCTCATTTGTCGAGTCTTCCCACTTCTTTGGGATCTCGACCACTTCTTCCCCTTCGTCTTTATTTTTTAAACAACATCACCCATCCACCCTCATCTCTATTATCATCCATAACCCTAACTTCCACTTCATTCGTCACCATCATCATCATCTGTAATATATTATATTTTCATCCTAGTTGTAGTTCGAACTTGTGAATGGCGTAAATACGAAGAACAGAGAGTAGGGAGTTACGGATCGATTCCACTTGGTTTTGTAATTTTTCGATTGTAAGAGAATATCTGTGAATTTTTTCCCTCCGTTTTTACAGACTTCTTCCTACAATAAATTCAGATATTAAAGAAATTGTTCCGTGACCCTATCAGATCCTTGCCCAAACTCCGGTGTCACGATCTAGGTCATGTCAATCGCTAGGTCGATGATACGATCACGCCTCGGGCTATGGAGCTCTGATACCAGCTTGATACGATATTCTCTTTGGGGCTAAGGCTCTGATACCAGCTTGATACGATCTTCTCTTTGGGGCTAAGGCTCTGATACCAGCTTGATACGATCTGGCACGAAACTTTGAAATTAGATCCCAAAATATGTTGTCGTCGAATCGACGTGAGATTTTGATATGTTGTAGCCTCGTAAAAGAACTTTCCAACAAATCTAGTTACAAGCGAATCGGAGTTGGAGATCTCGAGATATCATTCGTTTAGTGGCCGAACATCAGGATGCTCTATTTTGGATTCGTGGATAGAGGCACGAGATCCTAGGTAATGGTGGATGGTGGTGGACCGGCGTTAATGTGGTGGCACCGGTGAAAAGTGATGGTGGAACGGTTGTGGTTGATGGAAGGATTAGGGCAAGTGTTGGATAGATTGGACGAAGGGGGAGAAGAGGGCCACCCCTAAGGGACTAGGGTGATTAGCCGGACGAGGGAGGTTAGAAGCGGCGTCGTCGGGGATTGAGAGAACGGGAGCGAAGAAGACGAAGGAGGCAAGGCAAAACTCAATCTCAATAATCAATGATAATTTTGGTTGCCCTACACATCCTTTTATAGGCTAACCAACAACTCACATTAACCCTAAAAACATAATTTTCGTCGACTGCGTTCGAACGCACCGAGTTCGCTCTTTTGGATTTACGAACGCGATGCAGGCGTTCGAACGCGCGATCGAACGCGCTTGTCGGTATTTGCGAACGCGATGCAGGCGTTCATAGTGCGTTCGAACGCACAGTACATTCTCTTCACCACGTTCACAACCCCGTTCACAAACCGCGTTCGAACTCACTCCACCTGCGTTCGAACGCGACTTACAGAAAACTTATTTTAATGGAAATTAAACACTAAAACATGAAATAAAAACACTCCTAAAGTGAATCCATGCTCGAGACGACGTCGGTGAAGTCCGAATCGTATCAGTCGGAGAGGAGGTGTAACATCCCATACCATCTTTAATAATAATAATAATAATAAATTTATGAAATAAAGAGGATCATTGACATTAACATGTCGTACTTGGACCTATGGGGTATCGGTTCAGTGTGGTCCCACCGTTGGTCCTTCTTGAGGCACTGATCTTTGTCGAGGAGATGACGAAGCTGATCAGTTCATGACATATTCCTTCAAAGCATTATGATCATTCTACATTGCGTCCACCCTATGCAGCAATATTTGGAACATGCCCCTAAGTTCATCCTCCAAGCCTATGTTCACACCCATGGACATTGGTTGATTCGGTCCTACCGTGGCCACCTCAAAAGAATCGGCCTCATGATTATGGTTATCGTGGATTAAGTCTTCCCTTGTCAGTGTGTTCCCCATTGATCTCCTTGTTAATTACATCTTCCTTGTCTCCACCATTAATGGAGGTCCGAGATTCACCGAGCTTTGATACCATTGATAGGCTACGGAACGATCCCTTCAAGATTTGGATTGATTGTAGAAAACAGCCCACGCAACCAAGGGAAATATTCTCTTGTAGTTGAAAATTTATGAAACTATGTTTAATCAATCTATAACTTCTCGATCTATGATTTTCATATTTATGGCCTTCTTAGATTTGAACTGAAATTGGGACGCAAACATGATAGAATGGGGTGAAGGTGGTGGTGATGGGTGGAGTGGATGTTAGGGTTATGGATAATAATAGAGATGAGGGTGGATGGTTGATGTTGTTTAAGGGATAAGGACGAAGGGGAAGAAGTGGTCGAGATCCCAAGAACGAGGGAGGACTTAATGGACGAGGGAGATTAGAAGTTAGATGAGACCTTGCCAACGGTAGAGGTGGCTGGTTGGTGAAGAGGGAGGAGGGAGATTATGGTAGAGAGATTAGAGAGAGGATAGAGGAGGTAAGAAACCAATATTCATTAAGCATAATAATTTTGGCTGCCATCGACACCTTTATAGAGGCTAGCCAACAAGCCAAAATAATAATTATTAACCCTAATTCTAGTGGACTCCCGCAGATCGCGTTCGAACGCGCCCGATAGTGTTCGAATGCACAAAAGACATTCACTGTCGATGCAAACCTGATGCAAACGTTCGAACGCGCTCAACGGCGTTCGAGCACGCTCGATCGCGCTCGAACGCATATTTTGCGTTCTCTATTTTTGCGAACCTGAATACGGTGCTCGCAAAGGTGTTCGAACGCGACCCCTTCCGCATTCAAATGCAACCTACAGAAAAATAATTTTAATGAAAATAAATAACTAATGCAATAAGACTCTAACAAGGTGTATCAGTCGCATGTGCTCCTCCCACATGTGGTTGTAAACCAAGATGTCATCAAAGAATATCAGTGCATATTGCCTTAATTAAGGCCTAAAGATGTCATTCATTAAGCTCTAAAATGTGGCGGGAGCATTGGTAAGACCAAAGGGCATAAAGAAACTCGTAATGCCCGTCGTGTGTTCGAAATGCCATCTTGTGCACATCGGATGGTTCCACTCTTATTCGATGGTACTCTGCCCTTAAATCAAGCTTTGAGAAGTAGCATGCACCCGCCAATTCATCCAACAACTCTTCGATCACCGGTATGGGATACCGGTCCTTGATAGTAATAGAATTAAGAGCTCGGTAGTCCACGTAAAACTGCCACG
Organism: Typha latifolia; assembly: GCF_019914945.1. Taxonomy (NCBI): domain Eukaryota; kingdom Viridiplantae; phylum Streptophyta; class Magnoliopsida; order Poales; family Typhaceae; genus Typha; species Typha latifolia. The sequence continues at coordinate 4,328,224 of NC_133093.1, forward strand.
AATCATCCTTCTTCTGCACGAGCAAGACCGGTGAAGAGTAGGCGCTTCGACTTGTCTTATCCACTGGACAACATCTCTTTGTCCATCTTCGTTATACCCTCATTTTGAATGAAAGGGTAACGATACGGTCTAACATTTGCTGGACCCGCCCCATGCATAATCTTGATATGATGGTCCTGGATCCTAAGTGGAGCCAATCCATGTGGCTGCTGGAATACATCTTCAAATTTTTGCAAATAGCCTTTAAATCAGTGGGTAAATGCATTGGATCATCCATATCTTTAGCCCTTCGATGAGTTGCATGAGGTACCCGCCACACCCAGGTTTTAGCAACCCTCTAAAGACTACAAGGAGCCTTTGGCCTCCTTGCTTGGCGTGGCTAGAAGCTAGACCAGTTGGCCTTCATGGCTAAACTCCATCAGCATGGTAGAGAGAAGCTAGACCGCGGCGGGCCCCACCCTGCCGCCACTACCGACTTCTCTCTCCCCACTACCTCTCTTGCTCTCTTTTACTTCTCTCCACCCTCTTCCTTTCGGTCTCTCTCTCACTCCCCTCTCCTCTCTCTCTCTCAAACTCTCTTTCTCCCTCTCTCTAACTACTACCGTCGCCGCCTCGCCCCCTTGCCGGCTGGCGCTATCTCCTTTGGAACCGCCGCCGCTACCGGTGAGGTCTCTCACTTCCCCTCTTTTCTTTTCCCTCCCTCCCCCCCTTCTCTCTTGTGCGCTAATACCCGAGCTCAGGCTCGTTGGAGCCGAGCCATCGGTCGTTGGCTTGCTAGCATCGGCTAGTGCCCTTTCCGCCGGCTCGGGTCTGTAACCCCCTCTATCCTCTCCTCCCTTCTCTTCTTCTTCTTCTTCTTCTTCTTCTTCTTCTTCTTCGGCTTCTTCTCCTTCTCTTTTTGCATAGTGCTGGGCTCGGCCCAGCACTGTAGGAGGTAGTGCTGGGCCAAGCCCAGCACTGATGGCAATGTCTTAATTAATTAATTAATTAATTATTTATTTATTTTATTGATATTATTTATTTAGACTTTTCCTTCTTAATTAATGCAAATGGATTATTTAGACATTAATTATTTTAATAACAATATATATTCTTCAATATGTTTATTATTAATTATAATTTGTATAAATAATGATTAATTAGGTATAAATATAGGTAATACTTATAATTATTTATTTATATCTCTATTAGATTAATAGATAGATTTTTAAATTATAATTATCAAATTTGTAGAATAAAATACATGTTAAGTAATTCTAATAGTTTAGTATACATTATTATTTTGTAACAAATAAAATACTATGCTTACGTATTTATTTATTAATTATTTTATAAAGTAATGACTACATAGTCCCTTATTAATCAAGATATAATTTAATTATAATTAGCTTTTTATCTAAATTTATATTTTTATTTATAATTAAAAATATAGCTAGTTATAAAGATAAGTAGATATTCTAAAGCCTAATAAATTATCATATATTACATGAATGGATTTTAATTAGGTGAACGTCTAACTTCATGCTACTTAAATATTTTTAGATCCCGAACCCCTTATTTGAAGCCCCGTGAATCCTATTAGGATGAATTGTCGCTCGGTTGCCGGATGTGACGGATACATAAGTTATGTCTTTTGATCAGATGTGAGTAGTCTTATCCCCTAGACGCCTTTCTCAAATTAGGTTATATTATATATTATGTACATGCATATTTTGGCCTCCAGCATGATTATATGACTTTGTCTAGAGATGATTACAGTCGAGCATATTTTTATCATTCATATAATTAGGCTGATATTAGATATGAGTATGATGATAATAAATAGAGATGATGAGAGATAATTATACTGTTGTAAGATTATGTTCGGTTGATATATAGCATGAGTATGCATGTAATAGATTAGCATGAGTATGTATATGTTGACTACATAGTTGGAGACTACATTGCATCATTTTTCTCTTGATTCCTATTCCACCTAAATTCCTGTTATGTAGTGACTTATTATCATACTTGATATATGCATCTGATCTATTATTTAGAAAGAAAATATGAAATGTGATTGATAGGATAGCTGATAGAAAGCATGAGTATACCCGAGTGGGCGCGAGGGTTAGGGCGTGCCTAGAGATGATTGATCGTTCGACATAGTCGCGATCCTATTAGCCTTACATCCGAGGTTGTTAGTCTGTGTGCGCAGCAGACATTAGGACACATGTCGTTCACTAGAGCATATATGACAAGTTATCCTCACAAGGTTTTTATCAGCTAGGAGGGTGCCCGGTTTGGATGGATGTTGATACCCTTGCGGGTGGCGGGGTATGATTATATTTGGGATACTCTTGCGAGTGGCGGAGTATGCTTTGAGACTTCGGACATGATGTTGAGACCGGGTACCAGGTGTTGACTATGCACAGTAGTCTACTATGATGATGACATATAGAGCTGACATTGATGACTGAGATGTTGAGAAATACATATGATTTCATTATCATTTGATTACCTGATTATCAAGTGATCAATATACATCATATATGGTTGCATTCGATATCATAGCATGGTCATGATTGGCATGCATCATGTGTCATATTTGAGAGAGAATTGTGATGATAGTATGACATGAAGATCTGTTTACTCATTGTCAAGGATTATATACTTTTATCAATTATGACATGTTATCTACTTTTCATTTATATATTATTGAGGATACATTCATATACTCATTCATGACATGATACATGATTTACTATCTGTTTGACATCACTGATTTATGATAAGGTCTATTCAGTAAGCCTTTTTCTCATGACTCTCTTATTTCTTTTCTAACCCCCTTAGATATGTGGTATGTGATAGCGATTTGAAATATCTTGAGGAGATATTTTAGAGCGAGGATGAGGTGAGCTATAGATGTGAAATGGTATAAAAAATAGTTTAACCAGATATTGAGTTGTACCATTATTTGATATTTATATTTTATTGTATCAGACGGTGATTTGTATAATACATATCAGATTATAGTGTACCACTGTATTAGTTATTTAGTTATATCTTGATGGTTTGTTGTGACTTGTGTGGGTCCTGGTAGATTATGTAGTGGTCTAGTGTATATTGTGGACTTGAATATTCATATGTTAATAGATTTATTTGGTTGATAGTATGATTTATTTGGTGTTGGATTATGTGAGCATTGATATGTTAGCAGGTAGTATTTGATGATGTCATGATTATATGTGGATAGGAGTGTATCTGTGCGTGATGAGCCCCGCCCGTCCTATCGTGTGCGCTGCACATGCCTTGTGGGCGCATGGGCATGCACGTGCCAGTGCTGGGCGGGGGCATTACAGGTGAAGTCGAAGGTGACCGGTCCGAGAGCCTGAAGCCATTGCACCTCCAGTACCAAGTCAGCCCCTCGTAGAGCCAACGGATGGAGATCAATTTAGAAGACATGGCCCTGAATTTGCAGCTGGACCTTGCGGCATATGTCCTCCGTTCTCAACATTATGTCATCACCAATAGCCACATCGAAGCCGTTGGAAGGCTCCGAATCCAATCCCAAATGCCTCTATATCCGAGAAACCACAAAGTTGTGGGTACATTCTGAATCAATAAGGATTAGGACTTTATTCTTCTTGATCATACCTTCAACCCGAAGAGTTTTCGGAGTCGTCCCACTGGTGTAAGTATGAAGGGAGAGCTTGGCTTGGACATCAAGTGGGTTGTCCTCTTCGGCTTGGCCACCTTCCTCCTCTTGCTGGCCTTCTAGATCTTCCAAAGAATCATCCTCGATCGTCTTGGAATATCATCATCATATCAGACCACACTATGCACAGTCAACATCCAGTACCCGATCTCAACATCATGCCTGACGGCTTAGAACATACTCTGCCATTCGCAAAGAGTATCTCAATTATAACATACCATGCTATCCATTAAGGGTATCAACATCTATTCAGATCGGGTACCCTTTTAGCTGATAGAAATACGTGAGAATAACTTGCCACATATGTCGAGCGATCAATATCCACCAAGCACGTCCTAACCTTCGCGCCCGCTCGGGTATCCTCACATTTTCTATCAACTATCTTATCAATAAAATTTTATGCTTTCCTTCTAAATGACAAATCATATACATATATCTAGTACGATAATAAGTCAATGCATATCAGGAATTTAGGTAGAACAAGAGTCAATAGAAATATATGATGCGATGAAATCACATGCATATTCAGGTTAGTCTATTACATGTATACTCATGCTACATATCATCTCAACATGATGTCATAATAATATAATTATTTTCAGTCATCTCTATATATCAGCAATGTATTCATATCCCAAATTAGTCTACTCAAATGAATGATAAAATATGCTCGACTGAAATCATCTTTAGATTAGATCATATAAACATGCTAGAGGTCAAAATATGTATATACATAATTATATAATATATCGTAATTTGAGAAATGCATCTAGGGGATAAGACTACTCACATCTGATCAGATAACACGAATCACGTAACCCTCACATCTGTCAACCGAGTGTCAACTCATCGCTAACAGGGTTCACGGGGTCTCAAATAAGGGGTTTGAAATTTGAAAATGTTTAAGTAACATGAAATTAGCCATTTATCTAATTAAAATCTATTTGTGTAAAATATGATAATTTATTAAGTTTTAGAGTTTCTACTTATCCTTTAAACTTTTAATATTAAGATTATACAATCATTATAAAAAGTCAGTTATAAAATGAGAATAAAAGGGTTGCTCCTTTTTAGATAAAAAAGTAGTCTAGGTATGATGTTATAAAATAAAATAAAATAAAAGGCTCAATATATGAATACATATATATATATATATAATTATAAATAAGCATATAAATGTAGATAAAAATATAATTATAAATAAATTATGGTTCTCACTCTATTTTGATTAATTAGGAACTATGTAATTGTTACCTTATAAAAATAAATAAATAAAATAAATAACCTAGTATCTTATTTGTTACAAAATAATATATAATAAATTATTAGAATTGTTTAAAATGTATATCATATGAATATTAGTATACATGTATAAACCTAATGATTATGATTTACGAATCTATCTATTAATCTAATAGAAACATAAATAAATAAATAATAAATATAAGTATTACCAATATTTATGTCTAATAGTTTATAATAGTATAACCATTAATTATAGTAATTATAATTAATAATAATCATACTAAAGAATTTATATTAATATTACAATAATTAATATCTAAATAATATATTTGCATTAATTAAGAAAGAAATACCTAAATAAATAAATAAATAAATAATGCAATAAAATAAAATAAAAGAGTTGCCACTAGTGCTGGGCTTAGCCCAACACTAGCCTACTACAGTGTTGGGCCGAGCCCAGCATTGTTGTAGAAAGAAGGGGAGAAGCTGAGGAAGAAGAAAGAAGAAGAAAGGAAGAAGAAAGAAGAAGAAAGAAGAAAGAAGAAGAAGAAGAAGAGAAGAGAAGAAGAGAAGAAGAGAAGAAAGAGAGGAGGGGAGGGAGCAGAGCCAGGCCGGCGGGGAGGGGCTCGGCCGCTACTGGCCAGCTAGCGGCTGGCCTCTCGCTGGCAGCTCGATTTCGGCAAATCCAAGAGAGAAAGAGAGAGAGAGAGAGAGAGAGAGAGAGAGAGAGAGAGTGTGCTCACCAGTGCTCGGTGAAGGTGGCAACGGCGGCGACAATCTGACGGGGTTCCAAGGATCGTGGCAGTAGGGCGGTGCTAGTAAGAAGTGGGAAAAAGAGAGAGTGAGAGAGAGAAAATAAAAAGGAAGGAAGAGAGAGAGATGGGGGGAGATCGGTGGTGGCGGCGAGGTGGGGCCCACCGTGGCGCGCTTGCGATGCATGGTGCCCCCATGCAACGCCAAGCTGCTTGGGTGGCATTGCACGTCATGTCCAAATTCAAATTTTTTTGGGGGTTATTACATTTTCCTTCGCCTTTTATGAAAATTTCGACCCCGAAATTTAAATCACACTGGATTTGAAAGAAACTCAACATGCATAGTTCCAGCACCTTTTAATCGAATCAACAATTGTCTAACGTCACTTTTTCAGATCCATAACTCAAATTTTGTTTACTAATTTACTTATTAATCCTAACATTACACAACCAGAAGTAACTCCCATACAACAATTTAAGCTCTAGATCTAGGTCAGCTAGATAATCATACTATATCCATAGACATCGATAATACCACTAGTCTACAAGAAAGAACGTACATTGATTCTACAATATAGAAAGTGTTGTAATCTATTAATTGCATCATGTTCTACTCCGAAATATCTCAACCTATCCAAATCTATCACTTCTTCTGCTAACTGTAACCATATAATAATAAAATGACATCATTACCTGTGGTAAAACAATACAATTTATTTAAATAAATTATCACCAAGATCTACAGAATGTATAATCTAATCCTAGACATACTTAAATGATCATCCCTCAATACTATCACCAATACTGGGTAGGACGGTAAATACATATTATTTCAAAAACATCCGAAATACTTAACTCATGCTTATCTTTCTAGACAAATTATGTCGCTAACCTAAACTTACTCACCATCATCTGATATCATCATAGAATTTAGGCAATAGTACAAACTCTCTTATCCAAAGATACACTACTCATACTTGAACCATTATGCACTTTATTAAACAAATCCGAATGAGAGATCATAACTATTCGTATAAGACTACAATATCAACTTGTATTCATAATACATTCTTCAAAATCATACAACTCATCAAATCCAACCTATCATTTTAATGTTAATCATATTGCAATATCAAATAAAATTTATAGAGCCTTCTAATTCCCTATATTATCTTCCTTCTTAACCTGCAATACCTAAATGATTAAATTCAAACTACCTCCAGCAACATACATGACAAAAAAAAATTATAATGATCCCTCTATCAATTGTTTTCTGCATCTAAATTATCTACTCATTAATTCATATAATTCCAATCCAATCATGATCAACTAAATCACCATTGTAAAAGCAATAACTTCCTAGTAAATTATGTCAAATAATCCAACAATCTTTTCCAATGATTCGACAATATAATACTCAACTCATAAAACAAATGCATATCCAACAACTGTTAACATATACACAATAACATCAACATAGTATCATATAACTAATAAAGTTCAAAGTATTTCCTAACCCAACATACTTAATTAATTTTTAAGAGTATATACACATAATTCAGATAAACCCATAAAAGTACTATCTATTAAATAATAAGCTACTAAGATCAATCTCCTGAGTTATTCATGCTACTATGATCCGATCTATCAATAAAGCAATTGAAATTAATTTATTCATATGGATAACATAACGCCCATATAATTATTAACCTCAGTAACATATATTTTCTCTTTTATTTTAAATAAACTAACATTCTTAATTTTGTAATTCAATACAAATAAATAAAAAATTCACAAATTATAACAGAACTATCAATCCTATAATCATAATCTCCCAATCAGATATCTTTATCTTAAAACTCATATGCAAACTTGTAAGTCATTACAATTATTAAAATCAATCTCATCATTCCAAAAAGCTCGCTTAATAAGTTATGGTAATAATTTAGGGATAATTCACTTTTCACCCCCCTAAACTATCACCCATTTTCACATTGACCCCATGAACTTTTTTTGGTACACATTGACCCCTAAACTATCAAAAATACCTCACTTAACCCCTTCCGTTAGGATTTTTGATACGATTTAGACTTCACCGATGTCGTCTCGAGCATGGATTCACTTTAGGAGTGTCTTTGTTTCTTATTTTAATATTTAATTTTTAAGAAAATAAGTTTTCTGTAAGTCGCGTTCGAATGCGGGTGGAGTGAGTTCGAATGCGGTTGTGAACGCGGTTGTGAACGGGTTGTGAGAGTGTGCATTGTGCGTTCGAACGCCCCGTTCAAACGCATTATGAACTCCTCCTACATCACATTCGCAAATCCAGAGAAGTGGGAAACAGGCGTGTTCGATCGTGTGTTCGAACGCCTACATCGCATTCACATATCTAGAGAAGAGCGAACTCGGTGCGTTTGAACGCGGTCGGACGCGTTCGAACGCGGTCGGCGAAATTGTATTGTTTAGGATTAATTTTGAGTTGTATTGAAGAATTGAGTTTTGCCTTGCCTCTTTCATCTTCTTCACTCTCGTTCTCTCAATCCCCGACGACGCCGCTTCTAACCTCTCTCGACCGGCCAATCACCCTAGACCCTTAGGGGCGGCCCTCTCCTTCCCCTTCTTCCAATCTATCCAACACTTGCCCTAACCCTTCCATCAACCATAACCTTTTCATCACCACTTTTCACTGGTGCCACCCCACAAATACCGGTCTACCTCCAACCACCATCATCTTAGGATCTCGTGCCTCCATCTACGGATCTTAATCAAACCACCCTGATGTTCGTCCACTAATCGGACGATATCTCGAGATCCCCACATCTGATTCGCTTCAAATTTGATTTGTTGGAAAGATCTTTTCTAGCTACAACATACCCAAATTTCACATCGATTTGACGATGGCATCTTTCGGGATCATATTTCAATTTTCTATGCCAAATCTACTCCAAATGAGAGAATTGGAAGAGATCGAACCTTAGCCGAAGGGAAGATTGTATCAAGCTGGTATCAGAGCCACCGTTCCTTGGACAAGCGCTTCTCTCAATAGAGGAGGGAGAAATGGTTGCGGGGACTTTCACCCGCGAAACTACCCGATCTTATCGGAATATGGAAGAACCTAGTGTTCAAGCCATGTTGGGGTCTCTTTCTGAACAAATGGCCATCAACAACCAGATGATGATGGAGATGATTCGGGAAATATGGCCGTGGTCAAAACCTTCTCCAACAAGCATGGCAATCGCAAGACAGCATGGGGAGCCCTGCGCAGCATACCCAACATTCTCCACAGCCTTCCCGTTCCCCACAAAAATAAGGGAGAGTTCGTCTATACAGCAAGATCGAGCATCTACACCCCGACCCATGGTCAGCCGCAATGAACCGCCATCGGCTACAATGGGATCCTTAACCATTGTAGCAGCCCTCGAAACCTCCACATCTTCCCATGCAACGAAGACCTCGTCGACAAACCGCGAAGGGCTGGCTGCACCATTCCCAATCCCTGCAGAAATAGCGAAGAGTCTAGCTTCAAGGCAGCAATTTCCTTCGGCGAGCTCAACAGTTGGAAATGTTTTTTTGACGTCAGAACAGAGTTCTTCGACGAGTCGACAACCGTGCGAACCACTATTGAATGGAGGAAGACCACACATGGCCGCTGGATATCCCTCGTCAGGAATCATCATCAGTGGTGAGGGAGATGATCCGAAACTGCGAGTTCCAACACTTTGGCCGCCTTACACCACCTCCCTTTGCAACTACAGCGAGTCGGCAACTAGGAAGAAATCGCATATGGCCTCCAGCGACCTTCCACCAATCTCCTCGGTCAATCAACAGTCGACCGCGACAGCGTCGTCACCGGCAATGACATTGCAGCTCCCCGTCAAGCTACAAACTCAAAGGAGAAGGTCGCGATCTTCCACCCATGCCAGCACCGACTACTGACAGCCCCGTAAAGACCTCGCGGGCTGTTGTTTTTCTCACCCAGACAGTCGAAAGCTTCCTGCCATGGCTGCGATAGGACAGAGAAGGAGATAAAGATTTCATTTTTTGTGCCAACTTCGGCCTTCCATCACCGCCGACTGTCGCCACACCATCGGGAACCCTGCTAAAGCAACTACTGGAGGTGGTCACTACTCAACCAAGGCTGACACGTGCCAAGGCAACTCCTATGGCAATGGCTGGTAGAGATGAAATTATAGGAGAAATATTAGGGGTTTCAATTTTTTTGAAAACCCTAAGTGGTTAGAATTTCAAGATGGCTTTATCGTTGGGCTTGACCAGGTGGAATTGCTAGACATGAGCTGGGTTGGACCTATGAGCCAAAGGGTCAGGTCGAGCGTGAGTCATCTCTGGACTTCGGGACTCAGTTAAGTCAACTAAGGAACATGATCAGAAACCCTATACTTGACTTAAGATGAGTTTGCTTATACCAGGATATATTTGACTTGGATCCTAATCCATGGAGTCGGCAGAACGAATATGAGCACAACCAACAATCAGTTCGGCTATTTGAACCTAACTTGAGTCACTAGGAGGACCTATCTGGATCCACCAACTACATCTAACTTGACTTCCCGAGTGCAATTGGATACACCAGATTTCTATTGCTGAACTGACATTGAATCAATTGGTTCGACCACCTGGGACCAAGTGGACTTAATGTAGACGGACCCAAATTCCACTTTTGGCCAATAGGAGTACAAGTATCCAAGCTCGACTGAGGATGACCCACTTTGAGGCGGTTTATTGTCGCACTTCACCTATCTTGCATGCCTACGATAGACTTGCGACGACGGATAGGACTAAGCTTGACTTGGAACTTGCTGATAGAGATGAAACCTTGAGACGGCTCAAGATGCACTTAGCAATAGCCCAACAACGGTGGGCCATAAAACTCCTTGGGTATGGCTATGAATTACTCTACAAAAAAGGGAACGAGAATCGAGCGGCAAATGCCCTTTCGTGCCAATCAGACACAAGTGAGCTTGCCTCCTTTTCAGCACTAACATTTTCTCTATTTTTAGATATGTGGGGAACCAATGCAGAAAGAAGATCATACCATGGAGGAGTTGGAGTCAGAGATCAAAGATCGCTTCCCAAATTTCAAACCTTGAGGACAAGGTTGCGGAAGCGTGGTGGATTGATACGATTCAGACTTCACAGATGTCATCTCGAGCATGGATTCACATTAGGAGTGTCTTTGTTTATTGTTTTAGTATTTAATTTCCATGAAAATAAGTTTTCTATATCTCGCATTCGAATGCGAGTGGAGTGAGTTCGAACGCGATTGTAAACGCGGTCGAGAACGTGGGTGAAGAGTGTGCATTGTGCGTTTGAATGCCCTGTTCGAACGCACTGTGAACGCCTGCATCGCGTTCGCAATTCTAGAGAAGAGCGAACTCGGTGCGTTCGAACGCGGTCAGCGAAATTGTATTATTTAGGGTTAATTTTGAGTTGATGGTTAGCCTCTAAAGGGATGTGGATGGCAACCAGAGGTCATTATTGATTATTGAAGAATTGAGTTTTGTTATACCTCCTTCGCCTTCTTCTCTCTCGTTCTCTCAATCCCCGGCGATGCCGCTTTTAACCTCCCTCAACCGGCCAATCACCCTAGACCCTTAGGGGCGGCCCTCTCCTTCCCCTTCTTCCAATCTATCCAACACTTGCCCTAACCCTTCCATCAACCATAACCTTTTCATCACCACTTTTCACTGGTGCCACCCCACAAACACCGGTCCACCTCCAACCACCATCATCCTAGGATCTCGTGCCTCCATCTGCGGATCCTAATCAAACCACCCTGATGTTCGTCCACTAATCGGACGATATCTCGAGATCCCCACATCTGATTCACTTCAAATTTGATTTTTTGGAAAGCTCTTTTCTAGGGCTACAACATATCCAAATTTCATTCGACAGCAGCATCTTTCGAGATCTTATTTCAAAGTTCTATGCCAGATTCAGTCCAGATCAGAGAATTGGAAGTGATCGAACCTTAGCCTAAGGGGAGATTGTATCATTGTCACATCCATTTTTAGCCAAGTCAGTGGCTGAAATTTTTGTGAAAGATGTTGCTCGGTTACATGGCATGTCACACACAATTGTTTTGGATTATGATCGTGTATTTATGAGCAACTTTTGGACGGAGTTTTCAGATTACAAGGGACTCAATTGAACTTTAGTTCGGCCTATCATCCATAGGCGAATAGCCAAACCGAGGTGGGCAGTACTTGAGGTGCGTTGTTGGAGAGATGCCAGGACGATGGTGGGAGTTCTTACCGTGGGCGGAGTGGTCTTACAACACCGCATACTACAGCAGTATTGGCATAACTCTATTTGAGGTGGTATATGGGCACACAACTCCGACATTATGCTCTTATGATCTAGTGGCATCTACAGATTGGACAAAGGTGGACTTAGCTTTGAGGGATAGAGACACCATTTTGAGGAGGTTGCCTGCCCATATTAAACTTACTAAAAACCGCATAAAACAAGTTTATAATCATAGCCATCGGGAGCAGGAGTTCGACATCGACAGTTGGGTGTTTGTGAGAGAATAACCATATCGAGAGGTGATCTTGCGTCCGATCTATAACCAAAAGTTAGCACATCACTACTTTGGTCCATTTTGGGTGTTAGAGCGTATCGGTCCGGTTGCATATCGTTTGGAGTTGCTGGAGGGGTCGAGAGTGCATCATGTCTTCCATGTTTCATTGCTGAGGAAGCGGATTGGTGATCATGAGGTCGTTAGATCAGCTCTACTAGAGCATTGGAGGAGATAGAGATCGTAGAGCCAGTTCGCGTACTTGCTAGGCGCCAACGACGTCATGGTTCTAGATTAGAGTTGGAGATTCTAGTTGAGTGGCTTGGCAAGCCATCCGATGAGGCGACATAGGAGTTGAAGACAGACATCTTGGAGTATTTTTCTGACTTTACACCTTGAGGGCAAGGTGGGGGAAGTGTGGTGGGCAACACCTTGTTAGAGTCTATTCTTATTGCATTAGTTATTTATTTTCATTAAAATAAAATTTTTGTAGGTCGCATTCGAACGTCCTTGCAAATGCCTGCATCAAGTTCGCAAAAACGGAGAACACGAAATGCGCATTCAAACGCGGTCAGGTGCGTTCGAATGCCGCATTCGACCTCTTGCATCGTGTTCACATCGACAAATAACATTTTTTGTGCGTTCAAATGTGATTGGGTACGTTCGAATGCGGTCGGCGGGATTCCAATAGGATTAGAGTTAATTATTATTATTAGGGCTTGTTGGCTGGCCTCTATAAAGGTGTGGATGGCAGCCAAAATCATTATGCTATTGGAATATTGGTTTGTTGCCTCTCTATCTTCTCTCTACCCTAATCTCCCTCCTCCCTCTTCACCAACATACCACCTCTATCATTGGCAAGGTCTCTCATAACTTCTAATATCCCTCGTCTATCAAGTCCTCCCTCTTCTTTAGGATCTCAACCACTTCTTCCTCTTCATCTTTATCCATTAAACAACATCCACCATCCACCCTTATCTCCATTATCATCCATAACACTAACATCCACTCCACCCGTCACCACCACCATCATCCATAATATATCATATTTTCATCCCAGTTTCAGTTCGAATATACTAATAGCATAACCACAAAACATGTAGATTAGAGAGTTATGGATCAATTCCACTTGGTTGCATAATTTTCTGACTACGGGATAATATCTAGTGAATATTTTCCCTCGATTGTGCGGACTGTTTCCTGCAATAAATTCAGATCTTAAAGGAATTGTTCCGTGACCTATCGGTTCCGGCAAACCCGAGAGAGAAAGAGAAAGAAAGGGAGAATAAGAGAGAGGGTGGGAGAGAGAGAGAGGATAAGGGAAGAGGCTCAACGGTGTTAGTACATGTGGCAGTAGGCCGGCGGGACAACGGCGATAGTAGAGAGAGAGAATGTTTGTGAGAGAGAGAGAGAGGAGAGTGAGAGAGAGACCAAAAGAGAGAGTGAGAGAGAGACCAAAAGAGAGAGAGGGAAGAGAAGAAAGAGAGAGAGAGAGGCGATGCTAGGGGAGGAAGGCAACAGTGCCGAGGCCCACCACAACTAGCTGGTCGTAGCTGGTTGGCTGCGGTAGCAGCAGTGGGCTGAGTGGGGCCCCTCCTGCAGCAGCTGCATGGGCACGAGTTTGGCCATGTCGTGCCCCTAAATAATTTTTTTAAGGTTGGGTTGTTACAAATCCTATGGTAAGGGACGCTCATCTGGTTTTTGATGACGATCACAAGGGAATAGCATCAATCTTGTTGAACCCTTGTCGGTGGAGGAGCCGCAAAAGCTGCAGCCATTGCCGGTTCTTCTGTGAGTGGAACCGGATCGGTGCTTGCGCTGGTTCTAGCTAGCATGCCGCTGATACGATCTTCTCTTTGGGGCTAAGGCTCTGATACCAGCTTGATACGATCTGGCACGGAACTTTGAAATTAGATCCCAAAATATGTTGTCGTCGGATCGATGTGAGATTTTGATATGTTGTAGCCTCGTAAAAGAACTTTCCAACAAATCTAGTTATAGGCGAATCGGAGTTGGGGATCTCGAGATATCGTTTGTTTAGTGGACGAACGTCAGGATGCTCTGTTTTGGATTCGTGGATGGAGGCACGAGATCCTGGGTAATGGTGGATGGTGGTGGACCGGCGTTAATGTGGTGGCACCGGTGAAAAGTGATGGTGGAACGGTTGTGGTTGATGGAAGGATTAGGGCAAGTGTTGGATAGATTGGACGAAGGGGGAGAAGAGGGTCATCCCTAAGGGACTAGGGTGATTAGCCGGACGAGGGAGGTTAGAAGCGGCGTCGCCGGGGATTGAAAGAACGGGAGCGAAGAAGACGAAGGAGGCAAAGCAAAACTCAATCTCAATAATCAATGATCAATTTTGGTTGCCCTACACATCCTTTTATAGGCTAACCAACAACTCACATTAACCCTAAAACACAATTTTCGCCGACCGCGTTCGAACTCGCCCGACCGCGTTCGAACGCACCGAATTAGCTCTTCTGGATTTGCGAACGCGATGCAGGCGTTCACAGTGCGTTCGAACGCACCGCGTTCAAACGCACAGTACATTCTCTTCTCCACGTTCACAACCCCGTTCACAAACCGCGTTCGAACTCACTCCACCCACGTTCGAACGCGACTTATAGAAAACTTATTTTAATGGAAATTAAACACTAAAACATGAAATAAAAACACTCCTAAAGTGAATCCATGCTCGAGACGACGTCGGTGAAGTCCAAATCGTATCAATCCACCACGCTTCTGCAACCTTGTCCTCAAGGTTTGAAGTTTGGAAAGCAATCCATGATATCTGACTCTAGCTCCCAGGTAGACTCGTTAGTAGATTTGCCCAGCCACTCAATTAGCACTTCCGTCTCTAATCTGGTCCCATGGCGTCTTCTCCTACGGTCTAATACTCGGACCGGTTCAGTGGGGCCATCCTCCTTCATTAGTTCGGGTAAGGCCGAACCCACCACCTAGTTAGGCCCGATCTGGGCCTTCAATGCTGATACATGGAAGACCGGATGTATCCTCGTTCCTTCAGGTAGGTTCAACCGGTAAGCTACTGGACCGATTCATTGCAGCACTCGGTACAGACCGTAGTACTTGTAACCCAATTTTTGGTTCAAAATTGGTCTCAATGTGGATTGCTGATACGGTTGAGCTCGAACGAACACCAATTGATCCACCTCAAATTCTCGCTCACGTCGGCCTTTGTCATGAGTTTGCTTCATGCGGTTTTGGGCTGTGGCTAGGTGAGTCTTGAGCGGTCTCAATGTTTCATCTCGATCAGCAAGCTCCAAGTCAAGCTCGGTCCTATCCGCCGCCGCGAGTCTATCATAGGCACGCAAGACGGGGGAGTGCGCCCATAAACCGCCTCAAAGGGGTCATGCCGATGCTAGAGTGATGAGCCGTATTGTATGACCACTCAGCCCATGGAAGGAATTTGACCCAATCCCTTGGTCGTTCGCCACAAAGCATCGCAAGTATTGCTCCAGTCCGCGATTCACCACCTCGGTTTGGCCATCTGTCTCGGGGTGATAAGCTGAACTCGGGTTGATTTGAGTCCCTTACAATCAAGAACTCGGACCAAAACTCACCGATGAAGATGCGATCCCGGTCGACACGATCGTCCTAGGCATCCCATGCAAGCGTGCCACTTCCCGAACAAAAATTTCAGCAACCCTTTTTGCTGAAAACGGGTGAGACAATGTTATAAAATGAGCATATTTGCTCGGTCTATCCACCACAACCAACACCACCGATTGTCCCCGAACCTCCGGCAGCCCTCGATGAAGTCCATGGAGATATCCTCCCAAATATGCTCTGGTATAGGTAGTGGTTGTAGCAGCCCGCTAGGCTTGAGTGCCTCCGATTTGACTCGTTGGCAGATTTGACATTCACGCACATACTTCTTCACGTCCGTCTTCATCGCTGTCCATGTACGTTTGGGCCAGCCGCTTGTAGGTATGTAATACCCCTTCATGCCCCTGCTATAGGAGTATCATGGAAGTGTGCCATCAATAGTCTCCGTAGCTCTTCGTTCCGGGGTACCTTGATTCGCCCGCACTCTAGTACTAACCCATCGCGCTCCTCGTGCTTGGGGTGGCTTGAGGGGTTCTCTCTCAACTCCTCCATGAGTTGGACCAGCTCACTATCCTCTGCACTAGCTCTCCCCAGATCTGAGAAGAAAGGAAAGGTGGGCGCCGAGAAAGAAGCGAGCTCCCTTGCGACCCCTTCATTTGGAAGTTCAAGTAGCGGTTGGCTTCCATCTAGCAGCACTCTCTTGTCTTTTCTCCAAAACGTCAATGTGAGGCTTGTAAAATCAAATGTCACGGGCCCCAAGCTTCGAAGCCATTGGGTCCCCAAAACAATATCGGCACCTTGCAAGGCCAACGGTTAAAGATCCAATGTGAAAGTTTGGCCTTGCACCTTCAATTCCGCACCTCCACAAATAGAATCCGCTCGCAATGTGGTGCCATCTCCGATCGTCACATCGAACCCTTCCGTGGGTTCCGACTCGAGCCCAATCTTCCTAAGGAGCCTCTTGTCAATGAAGTTGTGGGTGGATCCGGTGTCAATCAAGATTCTCACTGTGGTTTTCTTGACTACCCCGTTTACCCGCAAGGTTTTTGGCGCAGCTGTCCCCGAATAGGCGTGGAGGGAGATTTCGGCTATCATGTCCTCCACGGGTTGCTCCTCAGTTTCTTCTCCTTGATGTCCAGCCACATCTGCACCTTCGGCTGCAAACTCGTCCTCCGCTTCCTCCAATCCATCGATTAGCATCACCGATCCCATCGGTTTAGCGCAGCGATGCCCGGGTACAAACTTCTCATCACAACGGAAGCATAGGCCCTTGGCTCTTCTTTCTTCTACTTGGGCTGGTGTGAGTGCTCGTCCCGGACCTCTAGGTGCATACTTCACATCTTGGGATGGCTTCAAGGGTGTTCGATGAGGTACCACTGTAGCAGCAACCCTTGGTACTCCGATAGTATTTCCCGCCACTATGTTTGGTTGAGCTTGATTGCGGCTTCCTTGGCTCATCCAACTCTGTTTCAAGTGTATCTTCATGGCCCTATGTTTGTCTTCCATAAGCACCGCATCTTCGAAGGCCTCCTTTAAAGTTCTAGGCCTTAAAGCCCTCACATCGGCTTGTATGTCACCCCGCACCCGAGAGATGAAGGTGCCGCGGTTGCCGATCCGTCCATGGTGGATGACATCGGCTACTAATCCTCTCAAATTCTTCTTGGTATGACCCAACCGTGGTCTTTTGCACCGTCTTTGAGAGGAGAGCATCAAAGTCTTCATATCCCGATGCTCCAAATCGCCGTGTGATATCGGCGCAAAATTCAGCCCAAGTTTCGATAGCCTCAGTGGCATTGGCTGCTCGAAACCAATGAAGCGCCGCATCCTCAAGGTGGAAGCTCGCAAGCGTCACCTTGTACTCTTCCGCCGTTCCGTGGTATGCAAAGAATTGCTCCGCCCTATACAACCAATCGATCGGGTCGCCACCTTTGAACTTGGGGAATTCGAGACGCACGACTTGCCCACGGATGCCATTGTCTCATTCCGGATCATGTCCTTGTCTAACCGGGGGAGGATGCACCATGAAGGGTTGATGATCCCTCCTTCGGTTTTGATTAACTAGTTGTGGTTTCGGATCGTATTGACCCGCCCACGGATCTTGATCTCCAAGGCGGTCTCCAAAGTGGTTCACCCGTCGGATGGGTTCACCTGCAACTGGACCTGGTGTAACCATCCTTGCTTGTCTCTGCCCATAGGGTGGTGGTAGCAGCGGCTCTTGTGGTTGCAAAGGCTGAACTGGTGGCGGTGGGTTCAAGGGGGTGGACTCGCGTCGTGGGGTCGATGGTGCTTTCCCGTTCGCCCGTAGTTCCTGCATCATCTCCATCATCATCTGGTTGTTGATGGCCAATTGCTCTGAAATAGACCCCAACATGGCTGGAACGCACCGCGTTCAAACGCACAGTACATTCTCTTCTCCACGTTCACAACCCCGTTCACAAACCGCGTTCGAACTCACTCCACCCGCGTTCGAACGCGACTTATAGAAAACTTATTTTAATGGAAATTAAACACTAAAACATGAAATAAAAACACTCCTAAAGTGAATCCATGATCGAGACGACGTCAGTGAAATCCGAATCGTATCAGCCGCCTTGTTGGTTCATCCTAGAGGTGGTAGGATCTGGTATATTTGCTGGTAGGTGATGATTTATGTCAGCGAGAGTTGGTTGCATGTTGCTATCGTCCGCGCATGGAAGCCATGGCTTGTGGTAGACTAGTAAGGCTCTTCATGGGATCTCGCGGACACGTTGGAGATGGTGACCTTGGGGGTGTTGTGTGCTCCATCTCCATGGTTTGCTCTATTGCTTGCGATGTTTGTTTCACTTGTTTAGCCACTCTCAATTTCGTGGTAGTCATGATGGTCCAAAGAACGGTGGCTCTAATGCTAAGTTGATACAAACCGGTTTGATCCTCTTCGTAATGGTTCTAGATAGAGTTTTGTATGGAACTTTCAAAGGTTATTACAATCGATCTAACCGTTGGATCCTACTAAAATTTGGGTATGTTGTTGCTTTTAAAGAGAGCTTTCCCACAAATTTAAGATCTTATGGATTAGATGGCTAGATCTAGAGATATCAACCAATCAGTGATTGAAGGTCAGGATGAATCTTGGCTAGTTAGTGATACAATTCGAGCTTCATCGAGTCATCTCGAGCATGGATACACCTTACGGGTGTCTTTTCTTATTGTGTTAGTATTTTATTCAGAGAAAAATAAGATTTCTATAGGTTGCGTTGGAATGTGAATGTGTGCGTTCGAATGCGCTTGCAAATGCCTGTAGGCATTCACATCGACAGAGAACGCGAATTGTGTGTTCGAATGCGCTTGACCCTGTTCGAACGCCTGCATACATTCACATCGACAGATAATGCAATTTGTGCGTTCGAACGCGTTCGACCCCGTTCGAACACGGTCGACGAAAATCCACTGTTTCTAGGGTTAATAATTGTCAATTTTGATTTGTTTGGTTAGCCTCTTAAGGTGTGGGTGGCAACCAAAAAGATTATGATCAATGAATTAAGTTTCTTGCCCTAATCTTCTTCCTCCCCTTCCCCCTCGTTCTCTCATCCCATGGCTCCGCCGCCTCTAGCCTCCCTCGATAGGCCACTCACCCTACTCCCTTAGGGGTGGCGGCCCACTCCTCCCTCTTCTTCAAATCTCTCTCTACCTTCGCCCTGACCCTTTCTATCATTCATAATCCTTCCCTACTCCTCCATATTCCACCTAGGATTCCATGCCCCCATCCATGGATTCTAAAACCACGTTCTAATCTTAATCTTGCAAATCAAACTCCCTGACATTTGCCCACTTATTCGAAAATATCTCTAGATCTTGCCGTCCAAATCACCTGATTTTAAATTTGTTCGAAAGCTCTTTTCCAAGGTATGACCTATCAAAATTCACGTTGATTTGACAGTTATATCTTCAGGAATCTCCTCCTAAAGTTACGTGCCAGGTCTTGTCTAGATTTAATAACTATATAGATCAAACCTAATCCGGGGAAGATCATACCAATTAGCCCTTTAATGGCTAGATATGTGTCAAGAGAACTCCTCTTTTAGAGTGAAGGGGGAGAAGTTACTACAGAAGATAAGGATTTATTTGTTAGAGAAAGCCGATCAAGAACTTAGGCAGTGGAAGGAAGGAAGTGGGAGAGGGCACCGCAACTAGAGCAAGGAGGAGGGAGGTAGGGGGCAAGACCAATGCAATTTTTAGATAAATATTAAATTAGGATTTTCTCCACATATTTATAGAGGCTCACCCTAGACTGACTTTGATCAGGACTTGATCAACCAACTCAACTTGACTGGCCCGAGTCAAACTCAGGTTCACCATACATCTCGTGACTCAGGTAAAACAATTTATTGACTAGTCTAGACTCAATTAACTAATTAATAAGTTGAGTCCATATTTGGCAGGTGCTCGAGTTAATAGCTCAACTCACAGGGCAACCGCCAAAAAGAAAAGCAAGAAATTAAACTAGATAAATAAGCTCATCCCAATGAACCCAATGTGTCGCAAATAGATCCAATTCGACCAAGTCGTATCATATCATTATACTATAGAAAGCATTAAAGATAGTTAGACTTTATTTGTAGCATATAGACATGAAAATGTTTACATTGTTAATCTTAAAAATGTTTCTTCTATTAGTGTTAAATAGTTTCCGACTATAAATGATAATAGTTTCTTATGGTATAGAAGACTTATTCATGCTAGTATGGATTTAATTTTATAACTTTCAAAACAAGATTTAGTTATTGGTCTTCCGAAAATTAAATTTGAAAAGGATATGCTTTGTGATGCATGTCAAAATGAAAAATCAAACGAGATCATCTTTCAAAGCTAAAACTATTGTTTCTACTTCAAACCTTTACAATTATTGCATATTGATTTATTTGGTACCACAAGGACTCCTTAGTTTTGGTTAGAGATGGTATGGGTTTGTTACGATGGAGTTTTTAATGCTTTTGTAAGATTTTGTTGAAAAATCAAAATTAACAAGGTTTTCTTACTTTTAGTCTTAAAAGTGATCATAGTATAGAATTTGAAAATAAAGATTTTAAAAAGTTTTTGTAATGAGCATGGAATAGACCCTAACTTTTCAGTTCCTAGAACTCAACAAAATTGTGTAGTTGAGAGAAAAAAATTGGATTCTTTTAGAAATGGCTAGAACTATGCTTTTTAAAAATGATTACCAAAATAATTTTTGGGCCTAAATCGGTTAACACAGCTTGTTGTGGCATAAATCGAGCTATGCTAAGACCTATATTTAAGAAAACTCTTTATGATCTTTATAAGGAAGAAAACCAAATATTAGTTACTTTCATGCATTTGGTTGTAAATATTATGTTAGGTTTTTATTGTTGGCAATTGTGAACAAAATATTCTGAGTATTTTTATACATGTATATGAGAATTTATACAAGTCTAAAAAGTATTCATTTTGAAGAATTGCAAGATTAATGGAGAAGAGTTTATGCATTCACAAGCGCGTTCAAATGAAAGCGCAGGCGTTCGCACAGATAGTAACACTGCGTTCACAAGCACGTTCGAACGCGAGCGCACGCGCTCGCATAGACAGTAACACCGCATTCACAAGCGCGTTCTAACGCGAGCGTAGGCGTTCGCACAGACAGCAAGTGTTGTTTCTGTGCAGGTTCGAACGCAGCCTTGGCCGTTCGAACGCAACCTATGAAAATTAAGCCGCCGCGTTCGAACGCACTTGGGCCCGTTCGAACGCACCTGAGATCAAGTCAGGCCGTTCGAACACACCCGGGTCGCGTTCGAACGCACCTATGAAGTTTGTAATTTTTGGACTTTCATGAGTTCGAATAAGACTTGGATTTGGCTCTATCTTAGAGATCTTATATAAGTATTGTGATGCCCTAACTCTAGGGTAGTTGATGAAGCAATTTGAAAGTGAACTCTTGATGCTACATTGTTTCTTCAACCAATAAGGTCCTACTCTTCTACAAAGCTTAATCTTTCGTCTTAAGGGCTATCTAGACGAAGGATCAATCTCATGGGCTATTGTGGATATCAATCACGAGAAGCGGTGAATCGTGGGTTCTAACAAGCAAGACTGAGAGGAACAAAGTCATTTGGATCGACAGGTTATTTTGTGAGTCAGTCTTGTAACTGCTACTATTCTAGTGATTGGTTTTGATCCGAGTTTGAATTCGTGGTTTTTTCCCATTTTAGTTTTTCCATATTAAAATCTTGGCGTTCATCTCTGCTTTTATTTTTTAATATTTTTTTCAATTTTTATTTAAGCAAACGAGCGATATCATTGCCTAGGGTTTAGATACATACGTATGTCTAGGTATTTTTTTAATTGGTATCAGAGCAGGTTCTCTCACCTTTAGAGAGAGATCAAATAGGCATGAATTTTCATAAAGATGGACAATCGTCTATTAGACCTCCTATTCTAGATGGATCAAATTATGGATATTGGAAAGCTAGGATGAGAGCTTACTTGAAGTCTATAGATGAGCGAGTATGGATTGCCATAGTGAACGGTTAGAGTGCATCAATGTACATGGTGAATAATAAGCTTGTTGAAAAACCGATAGAGTCGTGGGATAGGGCAGATTATAAAAAAGTTGGATGGAATAGCAAGACAATAAATGAGACATTTGATGCTTGGACGATCTTAGAAAAAGAATTTAGAAGAATTTCGGAAGATATTTGATGTTTGGACGATCCACGGAAGAATTTAGAAGAATTTCTACTTGTGAGATAGCAAAAGAAGCTTGGACAATCTTAGAAACTACTCACGAAGGAACCATGGCTATAAAACTTTCAAAATTTTAGAGGTTGACTACTAGTTTTGAAACACTACGTATGGAAAAGAATGAGACATTTGATGAGTTCTATGCAAAGCTGAGTCATATAGGCAACTCCAGTTTCAACTTAGGAGAGAAAATTTCTAAAAAATGAATTATTTGTAAGATCCTTAGGGCTCTCCCAGAAAGGTTTCAGGCGAAAGTTATAGCTATTGAGAAAAGTAAGAACATTAATTCTATGAAGGTTGAACAATTGGTAGAAAATCTATAAACATTTGAGTCCAGCCTTTCAAAACCGAGGAAGTCCAAAGGGATGGCCCTATCCACTGTTGAACAAAATTTAGAGGAGTTAGATAATGAAGGTGATTTAGATGTTGAGATGTTGGCCATATTTGTCAAAAAGTTCAATAAATTTTTTCGAAAGCCAAACAAGTTCAATGTTGAAAAACTTGAGAAAAACAAAGTCTTTTGTAAAAAAGAAGAATGCTGTGAGTTTGAATACTATGGTGAGCAACAACAATGTGAAACAGAAAAATAAGAATTCCTCTCTTAGGCATTTGACATGAAGGATCTTGGTGACTTGCCATATATTTTGGGCATTGAGGTTGGTCGTAGTTCTCAGGGCTATGTTCTTTCTTAGATCATATACGCCTTTGATATTATTTATATTCCTCCTCATTCTGCTGGTAAAGTGTATAACATTCCACTTGCTATCAATGTCAAACTTTAACCTACAGATGGTACTCCTCTACTGCCAACTAGTTGGCATGCTTACATAGTTAATTATCACTAGGCCTAACATTGCTTAGCATAGGGGTGTAGACAAGCCGAGCCTGAGCAAGCTAGCTCTAGCTCAGGTTCAACTCAAAATTTCAAGGCCTACTTTGATATTTAGGCTTCGCTCAGCTCAACTCGAGCTGAGCCGAGCTCTAGCTGAGCCAGACCAAGCCTGAGCGGAGTCCAAGTCGAGGAGGAGGAGGTAGCGGTGGGGATAGTGACTTGCCGAAGGAAGAGGAGGCGGTAATGCCTTGTGGAAGGAGGATAAAGAGGAGCCAGTGGTGACTTATCGATGGAGGAGGATGAGGAGGAGGCCGACTGAGAGGAGGAGGCGGTAGCAATCCCTTCTCAAAGTTGTAGCAAGAAGGGCAATAAGCAAGAAATTAGATCGAAACCATACCTATAAACAATGACCCACTCTTCCTCGCCAATCTCTCCGATGGGCAAGCAATTGCTTCTCATTTCTAACCATGCCACCTCCCTCGGCAGTGACAACAAGATCAACGCCCTCGACTGCATCATCCCCTCCACCGGTGAAGCTTTCTCTTTCTCCTCACCTCCACCCCCACTCTTCCCCGACGACCACCAACTTCCACTCCTAGGGCTCTGCTGTTCAAGTGTTCCATTTTCACTGGATGCACCGAAATTAGACCTAGTTTTGATAAGAGACGGCGAAGAGAAAGAGGTAGCTCTTAGCCGGTGGAGGAGGAGAAGGCCTAGAGTTTTAGAAAGACTCTGATGAGGCAACCGGGAGGTCAAGGAGGGACCAAGGGAGAAGTCGTGGCGGTCATTGAGAGAGAGGCCATGGCTTCGCTTGGGGGTGGCGAAGCGATGGGAAAGGGTAGGAGAGATGAGGCCGCTAAGTAAGAGGGAGGTTCAGGGTTTGGGGTTCGCTCTATGGTGGCGGTGGTGCTTATCTTCTTCGCCCTTCTTTGGATTCAAATGATGGAAGCAATGCGTTCAAATCTTCGGTGGGTAATTAATAGTGAAGCCCCAGAAAAAGGAATGTAAACGAGCCTATTGAACCAAGCTTGAGCAAGTCGGCTCTAGCTCAGGCTCGACTTAAAATTCAAATCGATCCTCGAAATAAGCTTAGGCTCAACTTAGCTTGAGCTGAGTCTAGTCGAGCCCGAGCTTTAGCCGAGCTGAGCCGCTCGTTTATTTTGACACCCTTACTTATGCAGTTCATATTGTCTCCCAATTCATCGTGTCTCCTCGCACTGATCACTACTCTGCAGTTCTTCGGATTGGTTGTTATCTTCAGGGTACCCTATATTGTGGTCTTTACTCTCTTCCTTATCCTGTACAACTCTATGTGCCTATTCAGATGCCAACTAGGTTGACATGACTGAGCACAAGTCTACTACAAAGTTCCTTGTATTTCTTAGCGACTCTCTCATTTTCTAGAAGAACAAAAAGTAGTGTTGTTTCCCACTCTAGTATGGAATTTGAGTATCGTACTATTGCTAACACCACTGTTGAGATTGTGTCGCTTCGCTAGCTTCTTGCAAATCTTGGTGTTTCGCAGACGCACCACCAATACACATTTCTCAAAATTATGTTTTCCATGAATGCACTAAACACGTTGAGGTTGACTATCATCTCACTTGACATCATTATCAACATCGGACCATATCTCTTCCATATATTTCGGCTGAGCTGCTACTTGCTAATCTCCTGACAAAATCTGTCTGTTTACCTTTCTATCATCCAAACTTCAGCTGTTGCCCTTACTAGCACCTAACGTTTGAGGTGGAGTGTTTGTGATATATGCTTTGATTCAAGGGATTGACTTGTCATTCTTTGGCAAGTTCATTTAAACGTTGGTTAGTATATATTTGATTAGACTATATTTAGACTATCATATTATATATTATATGTTTGCGGTAACAATCTGATTCCAAAGTCTCACAAAAATTTGATCAAAATAAATAAATTAAATAAACTTATAGATTACAAAATATAAAATTCTAAATAGTCGAGTCTAGTATTGGACACTATCTCCTTAAGACCAATTCGCCCTCCACCGATTGCTTCTAGAACAGTGGATGTCGGTTTCCCAGGATACAATGACTGTCTTGCACTCAAAAGGAAGCAACTTTCGAATGCCTTGTTAAACCTGAACCGTGTTGTGCTCTCTCTTAAATGCAGACTCAAACTTAAGACTCGACTCTAGAAGGAATGAACCAAATTTCTATATGAAATTATGCAGACTAACAGCCTATTTATAAATTAAACAGGCTCGACGAAAAGATGAAAAAGGTCACCGAATGGATGCACCATTTTCGGGTCTGAAACCAATTAATAGTTACACTGTGAAAAGATGCACCATTTTGGGTCGGGTTTAACAAACTAACCAACTAATTAACTGTTAATCGAAGGGACACACCACTTCGACCTCGAACCAAACCAGATTTGAACCCTTATCAAGCAAAAAATTAAAATTGGACTTGACCCGTGCGTACGAACCGAGCCGAGCCCGGCTGGGCGGCGCACATGTGTGAGTTAAGTTGCAAAGTAACATTTACCCACAAAATAGGTACCCCTTTTAGGGCCCAAAGCCCATAAGAAGTTTGTTAGTTATATACCATACTAACATTTCTCAAATATCCAATATAGTACTAAACTCACTTTTCTTTATTTTCCATTGCCTTGATATCCACTTTAGAGCCAATTTTCATTCACTTCTTTTCATGGATTTGACTAAGTGAATATATGATAATAAAGTACTATTTGAGCTAAATTAATTCCATATTAAACCATCATTAATAATGTGTGGGCCTGATACGATCACGCCTCTGGCTATGGAGCTCTGATACTAGCTTGTTATGATCTCGCCTTTTTGGTGAAGGGTCGATCTCTTCCAATTCTTGATCTGGACTAGATCTGGTATGGAACTTTGAAATAAGATCCCGAAATATGCCGCAGTCAGATCGACATAAAACTTTGATGTAGCCCCAGAAAAGAGCTTTCCAATAAATCTAGTTGCAGGCTAATCGGATATGGGGATCTCGAGATATCGTCCGATTCGTGGACAAAGGTCAGATGGTCTGTTTTGGATTCGTGGATGGAGGCACGTGATCCTAGGTAATGGTGGTTGAAGGTGGACCGGCGTTAATGTGGTGGCACTAGTGAAAAGTGATGGTGGAAGGGTTGTGGTTGATGGAAGGATTAGGGCAAGTGTTGGATAGATTGGACGAAGGGGGAGAAGAGGGCCACCCCAAAGGGACTAGGGTGATTAGTCGAACGAGGGAGGTTAGAAGCGGCGTCGCCGGGGATTGAGAGAACGGGAGCGAAGAAGACGAAGGAGGCAAGGCAAAACTCAATCTCAATAATCAATAATCAATTTGGTTGCCTACCACATCATTTTATAGGCTAACCAACAACTCAAATTAACCCTAAAAACACAATTTTCGTTGACCGCGTTCGAACTCGCCCGACCGCGTTAGAACGCACCGAGTTCGCTCTTCTGGATTTGCGAACGCGATGCAGGCGTTCGAACGCGCGATTGAACGCGCCTGTCGGTATTTGCGAACGCGATGCAGGCGTTCACAGTGCGTTCGAACGCACCGCGTTCGAACGCACAGTACATTCTCTTCACCACGTTCACAAATCGGGTGCGTTCGAACGCACAGTACATTCTCTTCACCACGTTCACAAATCGCGTTCGAACTCACTCCACCCACATTCGAACGCGACTTACAGAAAACTTATTTTAATAGAAATTAAATACTAAAACATGAAATAAAAACACTCCTAAAGTGAATCCATGCTCGAGACGACGTCGGTGAAGTCCGAATTGTATCAGGACCCCACTTAAAATTTAGCTCAAAGTTAATAAAAAAATTCATGTCAAATACATAAAAATACCAACAATCCCCCACATGAATGAATTGGCTAAAAATGCATATGAAATGCAGACTTGATCAAGAGTACACCGAAAAGTTACCGCATCAGGATGTTTAGCTTTCGTATAAATCAAGACAATAATACGCACACAGCTCTTTTCAACACAGTTGATTCTATATGTTGTGTCCATTTCAGCCCTAGACGCGCTTGGTAATTCTTTGAGTGCTCTAGAGATTTAGTCTAGTCATCTCATAGAAGCGGCCCACTTCACACTCACATAGGTGACCTCTCATTAAGAGTATTCTGCCATACTCCACTTGGATTTCCAAAGTATAAGAGTCATTAAAAGCATTGCTTACCCTAACACTTAGTACAGGTTTATCACTATGTCATCATAGAAAAGGTGTAGGAAATTTAATTCGTTAGTGATTTCAGAGAACGCCCCCACAACTCGGTTATCCCTTTGAACGTAGATCTTGGGATCTCCAGTCAACTAGGTTGGGTTGCCGTTGTGTCATTACTCTAGGTGGTAGGCTTCAAACCCATTCCCCTTGATGAACAATATACTTGATCTCTTATTAAACCTTTAGTTAATGGATCCCCAAAGTTATCCTTTGATTTCACATAATCAATGGATATTATACCATTTGAGATCAATTGTTGCACTGTATTATACCTACGACGTATATGCCGTGACTTACCGTTATACATCTGACTCTGTGCCCTTCCTATAGCCGATTGACTATTGCAATGTATACAAATTACGGACACAAGTTTTGGCCACATAGAAATATCTTCTAAGAAATTTTGAAGCCATTCTGCTTCTTTTCCAGCCTTATCTAATGCTATGAATTCAGATTCCATAGTAGATCTAGCTATACATGTTTGTTTAGAAGATTTCCATGAAATAGATGCACCTCCAAGTGTAAAGACATATCCGCTCGTGGATTTGGTATCTTTTGTATCAGAAATCTAGTTTGCATCACTGTACCCTTCAAGTACTGCTAGATATCTTTAATAGTGTAATCCATAATTAGTGGTGTATCTCAAATATTTGAGCACCCTAACTATCGCCTTCAAGTGATCACTGTATGGATTACTTGTATATCTACTTAGTTTACTCACGGAGTACGCAATATCCGGACGAGTGCAATTCATGACGTACATCAAACTGCCTATTATCCGAGAATATTCTAACTGAGATATACATTCACCTGTATTCTTTGTGAGATGAAGATTCACATTTATAGGTGTTCTGGCTATATTATTATTCTCTTTATCAAATTTATCGAGTAATTTCTCAATATAATATGATTGAGATATAACATACCCTTCAATTGCCTTAGTGATCTTTATACCAAGAATCACATCTGCAACTCCCATATCTTTCATATCGAACTTGTTAGCCAATATGTTCTTGGTAGCTTTAATGACATTAATATTGCTACCGGTTATTATCATGTCATTCACATATAGACATACAATGACATAATTATCTGAAGTGCATTTCACATAAACGCATTTATCACATTCATTAATGTGAAAACCATTTGACATCATAACTAAGTCAAATTTTTCATGCCATTGTTTAGATGCTTGTTTAAGCCCATAAAGAGACTTAAACTAATTTGCACACCTTTCTTTCTTGTCCTGGAGTCACAAACCCTTCGGGTTGTTCCATATAGATTTCTTCATTTAATTCATCATTCAAGAATACAGTTTTCACATCCATCTGATGTATTTCCAGATTATATAATGCCGCAAGAGCAATTATTAATCGGATAGACGTTATTCTTGTTACAGGTGAATATGTATCAAAGTAATATATTCCCTTTGTCTGTCTATATCCTTTGACTACAAGTCTCGCCTTGTATTTGTCAATTGAACCATTTGCTTTCATCTTCCTTTTGAATATCCATTTGTAACCCAATTACACCCTGGTGGAAGATCCTCCAATTCCCAAGTATGATTTTGCAAAATGGATTCAACTTCACTATCAATGGCTTCTTTCCACAAAGGAGCTTCAGGAGTAGACATTGCTTCCTTATAACTCTGAGGTTCTTTTTCTAACAAATATGTTAGAAAATCAGGACCAAAAGACGTAGAAGTCCTTGCCCTTTTACTTCGTCTAAGTTCATTATCATTTCCTTCTTGCATGGACTCTTGGTCCTGCTTATTTTCATAAGTTCTTTTGAGAGAACTTACTTCTAATGTAGATTTATATGGAAATATATTCTCAAAGAATGATGCATTCCTAGACTCAATAATTGTATTCTCATGTATCTTAGAATTATCTGATTTGTGAACCAGGAATTGATATGCACTACTGTTATGAGCATAACCAATGAATATACAATCAATAATTTTAGGTCCAATTTTTATTCTTTTAGGTATTGGAATTGCAACATTTGCTAGGCACCCCCACACTCTTAAGAATTTATAGCTAGGTTCTAGACCTTTCCATAACTCATAAGGTGTTTTATCCAATTTCTTATGGGGTAACTGATTGAGAATGTGATTTGCAGAAATCAAAGCTTTCCCCCCCCCCCCCCCACTAATTCTGGGGTAAATCAGAACTTATTAACATGGCATTCATCATCTCTTTCAGAGTTCTATTCTTACGTTCAGTAATACTATTTTGCTGTGGAGCGTAAGGAGCCGTTGTTTGATGAATAATTCTATTTTCTGCACATATTTGTGCAAATGGTGATCATATTCACCACCTCTATCACTTCTTAGCATTTATTTTTTCTGCTAAGTTGGTTCTCAACTTCAATTTTGAAATGTATATACATTTCTAATGCCTCATCTTTGCTTCTTAGCAAATACATATCTTGTGCAATCGTCAATAAAAGTAATAAAATACTTTTTTTCACCTCTAGTTTGAACAAATTTTAAATCACATACATCGGTATGTATAAGTTCTAGATCTGTACTTCATTCAATGGAATGAAACGAAGTCTTGGCCAATTTAACTTCAACACATATTTCACATTTTTTATTTAAATTAATTTGAAAATTAGGCAACATGTTAAGATTAATTAATCTATGCAATGTACCATAATTAACATGTCCTAATCTACCATGCCAAATTTCACAAGACTTAAGCAAGTAAGAAGAAGATTCCTCTTTATTTATTTTTGGAGTTACAGTCATTACATTCATCTTAAAGAGGCCATTTGACAAGTAGCCCCTTCCAACATACATGCCATTTTTTATAAGTACAAACTTATCAGACTCAAACACCAACTTAAAACCTTTTTTACACAATAATGATCTTGAAACCAGATTCTTTCGAATGTCGGGCACATGCATTACATTATTAAGAGTAAGTTCTTTTCCTGAAGTCAATTTTAACACGACCTTCCATATATTTCTTCCACTTTGGAAGTTGTTGAATTGCCCATGTAAAGTTTTTCATCTATTGCAGTTTCATATGATGAAAACATCCACCTATTGGTACAAATGTGTCGAGACATTTGCCCTTGAACTTCTTTGCATTGCCACTTTTAGAGTCTTCGCCGGTATGCTTCCTTTTCTTATCCTTTGTGGACTCCACAACATTTGCCTTTGACACGTACTGGCTTCCAATTTTCTTTTCAGCAGTGTGATTGTCTTCTTTAATCCTCAATCTAACAATAAGTTCTTCAAGTGTCATTTTCTTGCGCTTGTGTTTTAGGTAATTTTTGAAATCCCTCCAAGACGGTGGCAGCTTTTCTATTATAGCCGCCACTTGGAATGATTCATTAATCACCATCCCTTCAGCATGAATCTCATTAATTATTACTTGAAGATCTTGCACTTGGTTAATCACTAGTTTAGTGTCAACCATCTTGTACTCAAGAAATTTACCGACTACAAATTTCTTTGCACCGGCATCTTTTGTCTTGTACTTCTTGTCTAAAGATTCTCATAATTCCTTTGACGTTTTTACTGAACTATATACGTTATACAACGAGTTGTCCAGTCCATTAAGGATATAGTTTTGGCAAAAGGAGTCGGCATGCTTCCACGCATCCACTGTTGTAACTACTTGCCTATCAATTTCCTCTTTTCGGAGTTCAAACACATCTTCATGTAAGAATTTAGCCAAATTCAAGGTGGTCGATAAAAGAGTATTTTCTTGTTGCCATCTCTTAAATTCTGCACCACAGAACTTCTCAGATTTTTCTTCATGAACTGTAGGTACTGGATGAGCAGTGATAGAGGAAATAGTATTCTTTACTACACTAATTGGAATCAGAGTAACAACCAAAGAATTGGTCTTAGGATCAAAATAAATAAATTAAATAAACTTACAGATTACAAAATATAAAATTCTGAATAGTCGAGTCTAGTGTGACTTGACCTGTGCGTGCGACCCACAAAATAGGTACCCCTTTTGGGGCCCAAAGCCCATAAGAAGTTTGTTACTTATATACCATACTAACATTTCTCAAATATCCAATATGTACTCAACTCACTTTTCTTTATTTTTCATTGCCATGATACACACTTTAGAGTCAATTTTCATTCACTTCTCTTTATGGATTTGACTAAGTGAATATATGACAATAAAGTACTATTTGAGCTAAATTAATTTCACATTAAACCATCATTAATAATATGTGGGCCCCACTTAAAACTTAGCTTAAAGTTGATAAAAAAATTATGTCAAATATATGAAATTACCAACATTATATTCTTGGGTTTTCCCATACTGGCATTGTATTATGTATAAAGATGTAATTGATCAATTCTTATAGTAACATAACAGTTTGTTATTAATGAAACATTTTCATCACATAAATGCATTATATTAGCAAGAAACATGAAATTAAATAGAACTATAGAAGTCAATCCATTTGATAAATTAACCATCACAAAATTTTAAAACACAAATGTGTTATTAACCAAACAATTTTCAAAATTTTAGAACTAAAATACCCTTAGGATAAAAAATAAAATGACTAAATATTGAAGATAATTAGGTAATTTTGTAAAAGTAAAAGATCCAATTCGCCAAAAATAAGCTGGGTTCCACAGGTTGCCATTAGCTGATTTTTATTGAGTCGGATAATTATGGTAATGCTGCATATTATATCTACAAAATTTTAGTATGAATATGGATCAAAACTAGATATATCGATCCATTTTCTAAGCCCGTAAGAATCACAACATTACTCAATTTAAGAAAATTAGTACATATATGACATATGATATATGTGAAAATTTATATAAAAAATACAAAATTATATCTTATTTCACTATTTTCATAATATTATAAACTACATTAATAAATGAACAATTTATTCGGACAATACTTTGCTCAACCTCATTCCGTTTAGAAGATTGGTAGACTAGTTTTTGTACTCGCGAGTAGATTGGTAAGGACATCATTTTCAATGGCAAAGACTATTTTTCGTCCTGGCAAGTATTTCTTTTAATACCTACCACTACGAATCTCACGAATCGATTTCTGTTTGGCTTCATTGAAAGACTGCAAGAGTGTACGTTGCCACGTTAACAGCATTTACCCTGATGATAGGATAAAATAAGGCATAATAATGCTACATCTAAACGTATCTGAAATATTAACGATACAAACTATATTCTCAAAAAGTGATACAAAGTTGCAAACTATAAATAGCGCAGAATTAGAATGCACGACTGAGTTTATATAAAGCTCAACAAGTTACAAGATCAGAACTTACTCAGACAGCTAAGTTACAAGATCGGAACTTAGACAGCTAGATTATGTCATTCGACACCACCAATCGTTATATATTAGATATTTCCTACAAGACTTTTGACCAAATGAATAATTATCCTTTAGCAAAATCTTGAGATCACAAGAAGAATCGCCTTCGGCTTGTGTCCATCTCCGCCTAGAAACGAAAGAAGACGCATTTTAAGTTCCGAGAAATAAGATCGCACAACATTGGAATGATGAAGTTATACAATGTAAATGCAGGAACTTACCTTATGAACCCATTCAAATTCTCCTCCTTTAGAATCAAATGTTCCTTGTTGCAGACTAATAAGCTTCAGAGTGAATCGAGGACCACACTCCTGCATAATCAAGAAGAGAAGCAACTATTACTGCAGATATCATCTATAAAAATGTACATCAAACTACATAGATCCCAGCAATGGACTTCTCAGGACAATGGCAGTACGTCTGCAGTCTATAGTAATGCTACTGAGTTACACCAATCAGCAAAGTACGCTTGAGTAAGAAAAAACAAGCCAATACTGGCTATCGTATTGTGTTTATGTTGAACATATTACCCCATATACAAATCCAAGTTCTTCTCGATTCCTCTGGCAAGCCTTTTATTTTGTTTATATCTCTATCCAATATACCAATTATTCTAGGCCATACTCTAAAACTCCTAATCTTGTGAAAGGTGGCAAAGGCCAACTGTCCTCCTCCCAATCAGCAGCACCTGCCTGCTTGGCGTCCACCATAGCTGCCATTTAATCCCATTTCCATTGATCTTTCTTTTCAAAGAGGCAATAAACGGTAAAAACAGCATTCTACCAACTCACCCTCCCATCTCTAGTCCCAATACTCACCTCCTACCCACCTTATATGAGAGATGATAATGGACAGACAGCATCCGAACCCATGGCTCAGCCTTTCTTACTGTACTTACTTTCTGAACGCCAATTGCCAAGTCCAGCTAATTTAGAACTCAACAGAGCTCCATTTAGAACTAAATCCAAAGTCACCCCAATCTGTTCTAGCCAGACATTAATCCAGATACTGAGTGTAGCATGTGCTAACCCCACCCACCCTGCTGTTTATCATGCGTATTAAGGAATTAACATTAACTGATGGAATATGTGTAAAAACAGTTCAGGCATGCAAGAGATTTAGAAAATTTTAACCCACATACCTGAAGGCGAGCAATCACTTTCTGTTGAGGTGGTAAATTCTTGCTCTTTGCTTCCTTACTAGACTTATCTTTTGTCTCATCTTTTTTCTCTTTGGTTTCAAAGATATACCTAGTTTTTACATTGGATTAAAAATTACAGTGAGACCAGAAGGTTGCAAGAGTATTACAACTGTAACCAACTATACATATTATAATATGACTTAGAAAATATTGTCTTAATAGCAGGTAAATAAGAGATACAAATCAATAGAAGATGAACTCAACTCAATTCATGTTAATAAAGACAGACTAGTCTAGATCCAGTGACAGAATGAAACTATATTATTGAACTAGAAAACCAAATATCCAATACATGAGAAAGGTTAAGCACCAAATATCTATTTAATTTAAATACAAAATTTGCTAAAGAAAGAAATAGTATCTAGAAGAAAAGAGATGTAAATAGTTGTCCAATAGAACTTGAATGTATATTGTTATAACATGTAGTCCGCATGGATCTAGATAAACAAATATGACCCATGACTGTCCATACAGCAACTAATACCTGCTTTATGTTAGATGCAGCATAGAACATTCCCAATGAAGTAGAGAATCTTAAAAATATTAAGTAATTTTTATGACCACAAATGGAACCAAATAGTGCCTATGGTCTTTTCCTCCAAAAACACAAAAGTGAAAAAGGAACCAAGTATGCTGTATCTTCGAACTCTAAATACCAAAGAGGAGGATGGCAGACATTGTTAATTAGAAATTCCTCTAAGTCTAGCTTTCCTAATTAGAGAATGAACCGTGTACTTCATATCCAATTAAAATTTGGCAAAGAAACTGACGTTTGCTTTCTATTATACCATTACTTATACCATTACTTACTAGATTAAAATCATATTATACCATTACTTACTAGGTTAAAATCAAAACTTTATGCCTCCAACGCTACAATTTCAACTAGGGAGTGAATCAAGTGTATGATGAATCCCACTGATCTTTGGCAGAAGTTTTCAGCTTGATTTTCTACAACCCTTATTTGCTAAAGAAAATAAAAAGATAACCCGGGCTATAATATTGAAAATCAAAAGAGATATTAATCAATTACTACAACTAGTACACAAACTCTAGCAATCTTACCATATATGACCACAAAAGAATAATGGTGTTTCAAAGAAGATATGTGGGCCCTAGAAGAAAAGCAGCTTTCCTTCCAATTACTTTCTATAGCAGTTATCAGCTTGCACTACACTCAGGTGTCACGGCAGGCACATACTAAAGGCAAGAAAAGAAAATATCTACTTTTAGCCCTAAGATTTCAATGATTTGGTATTTGATTTGATAAAAACAAACAAATGAATTTAGTAACTATTTTGATGATAGCAAACAAATTTCTTATAATAGTAATTATTAATTAACAATTGAGAAACATTTTCCGTTTAATGCAAAGGCTGAAATAATTATGAGTTTTGGTCTTTCATACATAACTTTTATTTGGAACATGATATCAATGTGATTTTCTTCTATGTCAAAAAAGGACTCATTTATCTACATTTTTACTATAGTAGATATTCTACAATTCTCACATTTTATATATCAAACTTATGCCACAAATTAGAGATTGTAGAACAGTATTATTGATGAACAGATTTTTGACACTTTATCTAATATTTTTATCATTACATTATATAACGTGCTCTAATGGATGTAATTATTTTTCACGAAAAGTACACTTAATATTCCATACTTTTCATATACAAGTATTTTTCAAATTCAAATGTTAGCTATGTGCAATAGGACCTACGAGATTATTAATCATAATTGTATTTTAGGCAACACCATCTGAAGACAGGTTCTCCGTTTATAACTTTTCAACCAAATATCATTTTATTGTGATTTTCATTAGGCAAGAAAGACATCTCAAAAATCTATAATTTTGCTTCTGGTGACAAATTCAAATTCAAATGTTTTCTCAATCAAATAGGTGTCGCAAATCAAAGAACAAAATCTAACTCGAATCTATCCACCCACATTAAATGTTTCACAAAAGGGTTTCCAAGACTTTAAACTCTCTCTAACAAAAAAAAAGGTATTTTTAACTTATAAAAGGGTGTTCATACCTCATATTGAAATAAGATAAGATAAATTAAGAGTTAAAAGAGAGCAATCTATCTCAGTTTATATTAAAGAAGAGAAGATCTCAATTCGACAATTTCCTTTTTCTCTATTTTCTTTTCATTGTGAGCTTTATTTGTAAATCCAATTCCTTGAGAGTGTTTACACATTGAGTATGGTCTTTTCTCATATATTTGAAGTGAAGAAGGTAGGGAACCCTTCTTGGTTTGTAAGAGAGATTAGGTAAATCTATCAAAAGAAGCCGGTAGATTTCTTGATACAAAACAGACATTTTGAGGGCATAGAATTTTAGGATAAATCACGTGTAACCTAGTACATTGAAAAGCTAGTTTATATATTTTTTACGCATGTTAAATTCTCAAGGAATGAGCCTTAAAGAGTGGATGTAAAAATTAGCCAAACCACTATAAATTTCAATGTTTTCTTTCATCTTTTTTCACCGTTTATCTTGTTTTAGTTTTCATAGGATACTCATACACATAAGGATAAAGTTTGTCACTTGTATCCTTATTCTTAAATTGCATAAAGCTTTTAAATTTTTCATTATCTTCAAATTTGCACATACATTTGCAAACTTGAATTTTATTTTATTTTAATTTCTTTTTTGAAAAACATTAACAACTCTCTCCACCTCTCTTGGATTTCCTAGTCGAGCCAACATCTATTGATTCTACCAAAAAATTATTTTCTTATAGCAATCTTTCTGTACAGATTCAGTATTGTCACTTGTCATCTTAGTCAGTTACCTAGTAATAAGCATTCTTGACCAAATAGATCCCTTTCTCTTGAAGGCAAGAGATGCATTTGTGGCACGACACTATGTACTTAAACATGAACTAAATTTTCCTTTTTTTTCCCTCTTATTAGAGACTTCAAGAATTCATCTAATAGTCAACAACTAAACAAATCATTAGGTTCAAAATATCTACATGTAAAGAAGACGAACAAATTGGATTATTAAACTTGCAGGTAAACTAAGATAGCAAAAAATTTGTAATCACAACACATCACATCAGCAACCATGGATAACTTTGCATGATAGTTAGTGGAATGCAAATAAAATAATGGAGGGAAACCTTCACTTGACTCCAACCACCAACATATTTTCTTATAACCATGAGAAAGTTTTTTTCCATGATAACCAAAACAAAAGAAGATAATTAGGAGAAACAAGAAATTAGTGGCTAGCTAATCTTTCACGGGAGAATAGCATGTATCAAATTTGATGAGAAAAATAACTGACTAGGCATAGGACTTTCTTAACTTGATTAACCTGTTAGCATCAATGGAGCTAAGAGATCTAGACTCATAAGGCAGAAAGATACCAAACATACAGAAAAGCAATAAGAATAAAATAAAAAGCATCCCACTAATGCAACTAACAGTTAGTGCAATGCTATCATCACAGATCTTAGCCAAATCAAACAAGCAAGCACTAATACACTTATACACATATAAGTATCATTTAGATTCTTCAGCTTCCTACACCCTCAACCCACCTAACCAGCCCCTTCTTTTCTTTTAGTTGGCACGCTCCATTGGAAGTTTTTGTATTTCTAGTCCATTATAAATACCTCAAGTAAATATAGATTTTCATTCAAGGGAGAGTTATACATGTTCATTCCTCTCGAAAGATCATAATAACAAAATGAACAAAGTTGAAAATAGAGGTAATTGTAAAAGACATTATTCGTACTTGTTATCCTATGGTACTTGCATATAGATGTGTCAAATAAGCTCATCGCCTCACAAACCACTTGATCTCAGTCCATTTTCAGCTTGTGCCACGCTTGCTCTTCAAGTAAACAAGTTGAGCTTGAGCTCATTTCATGAAGGAGCTGAGTTGAATTAGCTCAGTATGTCTATATATAAAATGTATATATTATATTTATATTTTATGCTATTTTACCATCTGAAGTGGTATCCTAGATAGTTAGTTTGTTAGATTTGTTTGAAGTAGATTGCAGTTAATTAGATAAAGCAGCCTATATATTTCTTCTTTCTAGCAACCTTCAAACTATGTGAATCGGCAGTTTATTGGTCTGAATTTTTTTTTTGGCAAACAAGATTTATCCAAGCCGAACTCATGTTTCTCAATTTTAGGCTGAGTCAAATTTGATCCTGTCTTAGTCAGCTCATCTCAAGCTCAATCAATGCTCAAGCTTTGACTATAGGTAACTTTGAGCTGAGTGGAGTCAAGGCTCAGCTCATTTACACCCTAGTTGCATAGTGACTTTCGAGTTTCAGTACATATTATATTTCATGGATTAGGGCACATGGAATATAAAAGACAATAGTGCAAAACAAACAAATAACTAATGCAGATTGAATTGATATGAACAACGAATCCAAATTAAGTTATGAACAGAATATGTGTCGAAGCTGCCTTGATAGAAATAGTGATCCACTCTTTCCGACTTAAGTTTAGCTATGATTTTCTATAACAAAGAATTCATATTTGAGGCCTTAAAACAAGAAGTCCTAGAAAGTAAATAAATTAACTACTTAGCACCTCTCCTTTTACTCAATAACAAAAACGCACATAAGTCTGATTAACACATATAAACGAGAGCTACGCATGTCTTTCTATGGTAGATGAGAGGTTGCAGTAGAGTTATTACACTCCTTTGTCGTTTTCTATCGTAAATAATGTTTATCCTTGTTGATTGTAGAGGAACCAATATTTCTTTATTTCTATCTTATAAATATTTTTCTTATAACTTTTGTCAATATAGGAATAGACGTGGTACTTTGTAGGCCATATCCTTGTAGATATATTTTTTAAAATGTCATTATGCACATGACTATTATTAATGAGATGTACGAAATGACAAGATATCTATGGTTAGATAAAACCTTAACCCAATTATTTAAGAGGCACCTTAGTTCAACCTTTTGTAGTGCTCATTTTCAAAAAAAATATGAGATATCTTTTTGTTGCTGCTTTGCGGTGCTGATTAGTAGTTGGCGCACCTTTGACAATCGCTAGTGGACGGTATGAGTTTAAAAGTGTCTAATATAATAGAGAAGGTTTTCCAAAGAATTCCTAGTATAATCTATAATGTGTCATTACATGACAAGTCCATTAATCTAAAGATTCAAGTATAACTCACAATCATTAT
Organism: Typha latifolia; assembly: GCF_019914945.1. Classification (NCBI taxonomy): domain Eukaryota; kingdom Viridiplantae; phylum Streptophyta; class Magnoliopsida; order Poales; family Typhaceae; genus Typha; species Typha latifolia. Next base: position 4,367,557 of record NC_133093.1, read on the forward strand.
GTAACACCCCCGCCCGGCATCAGCACGGGCACATGCACGCACACGCGCCTACACGGCACGCGATAGGTCTGGTGGGGCCCGTCACGCACAGATAGTCTCATGTGCACATATAATCAAGACATCATCAAATAAAACTTATTATATATGAATATTCCAGTCCACAATAATATACATTAGATCACTACATAATCTTACAGGACCCACACAGGCCACAACAAACCATTAAGATATAACTAAAATAACTATTATAAGAGTATACTATGATTCGACCTGTAATATCCAAATCATTGTCTAATATAAAAGGGTATAAATATCAAATACTGGTACAACTTAATATATAGTTAAACTATCATCTATACCGTCTCGCATCTATAGGTCACCTCATCATCGTTCTAAAATATCTTCTCAATATATCTCAAGTCGCTATCACATACCACATATTTGAGAGGGACAGAAAAAGAAATAAAGAGTCATGAGCAAAAGGCTCAATGAATAGACCTTACCCCCCGAATCAGTGATGCCAAACAAAGAGTAAATCATGTACTGGAATAATATGAATCGAAATAGCATCATGCCACGAATGAGTGTATGAATGTTCCTCAATAATCCATAAATGAAAAATAGATAACATGTTATGTCATAACTAATAAAATATATAATTTTCGACAATGTATAAATAAATCTCCATGTCATATCATCATCATAACTCTCTCTTAAATATGACACATGATGCATGCCGACCATGATCATGCTATGATATTAAATACAACTATATATGATGCATATTGATCATTCGATAATTAGGTAACAAAATGATAATAAAATCATATACATTTCTCAATATCACAATCATCACCGACACCTCGGTATAATATCATCATACTAGACTACTGTGCACAGCCAACACCCGGTACCCGGTCTCAACATCATGTCTAAAGACTCAGAGCATACTCCGTCACCCGCAAGAGTATCTCAAATATAACCATACCCCGCCACTCGCTAGGGTATCAATATCCATCCAGACCGGGCATCCACATAGTTTATAAAAACCTCGTGAGGATAACTCGCCACATATGCCCTGGCGAACGACATGTGTCTGAATGTCTACTGTGCACACAAACTAACGACCTTAGACGTAAGGCCAACAAGATCGCGACTACGTCGAGCGATCAATTATCTCCAGGCACGCCCTAACCCTTGCGCCCACTCGAGTATCCTCATGTTTTTGATCAATATCATATTAATCACATTTCATGTTTTCCTTCTAAATGACAGATCATATGCATATATCCAGTACGATAATAAGTCAATGCATAACATGAATTTAGGTGGAATAGGAATCAAGAGAAAATGATGCAATGTAGTCTCCAACTATATCGTCAACACATGCATACTCATTCTAATCTATTATATACATACTCATGCTACAGATCAACTCAGTATACAATCATAACAGTAGAATCATCTCCAATCATCTCTATATATATCACCAATGTACTCATATTCCAAATCAGCATAATCTAATGCATGATAAAATATGCTCGACTGTAATCATCTCTAGATAAAATTATATAATCATGTTGGAGGCCAAAATATGCATGTACATAATATATAATATATAATATAACCTAATTTGATAAAGGCGTCTAGGGGATAAGATTACTCACCGTCTGATCAAAAGACACAAACCACGCATCTCTCATGTCCGTTAGTTAACCGAGTGACACTCATCGCTAACAAAGTCCACGGGGTCTCAAATAAGGGGTTCAGAATCTGAAAATATTTAAGTAATATGATGTTAGCCGTTTATCTAATTAGAATTAATTCAATTAGAATATAAAGGTTTATTAGGTTTAAAATCACTTCTCTTTATTTTTTATTACATAACTAGGTCTATATTATAGATACGATTCAAATACTATAATTATATTATTATCATAAAATGTTAGTTATAACGTAAGGAGAAGATGTCTGTTTCCTTTTATATGAGAGTATTTATACATATATAATTATAAAATAAAATAAAATAAAAGGCTAAATAACTATAAGTATAGACAATGTCTAATTATAATTAATTTTATAATTCATACACTATCTTAATTAATTAGGGACAATGCAGTTTTTACTCGATAAAATAATAAATAAATAACTAAATAAGCTTAGTATTTTATTTGTTGCAGAATAATCATAAAATTAATAGAAATACTTAAAATATATATATGATGAAGGTATTAGAATATAAATCTAATAATTATAATTTACAAATCTATATATTAATCTAATAGATATATAAATAAATAAATAAATATAAGTATTACCTATATTTATACCTAATTAATCATTAATTATAAAAATTAGCATTAATAAAATTATATTGAAGAATATATAATATTATAATGTCTAAATACTCTACTTGCATTAATTAAGAAGAAAAATACCTAAATAAATAACATAAATAAAATAATTAATTAATAAATAAATTAACTCTGCCATTAGTGATGGGCTCGACCCAGCACTACTTGCTACAGTGCTGGGCCGAGCCCAGCACTTGCAGAAAGAAGGAGGAGGAGCTGAGGAAGAAGGAGAAAAAGAAAGAAAGAAAGAAAGAAAGAAAGAAGAAGAAGAAGAAGAAGAAGAGAAGAGGAAGAGAAGAAAGAGAGAAGGTGAGGGAGGAGGTTGCGGACCCGAGGCGGCGGGGAGGTTATCGGTCGCTGCTGGCCAGCCAGCGACCGGTAGCTCGGCTCCGACGAGCCCGAGCTTGGGCGAGAGAGAGAGAGAGAGAGAGAGAGAGAGAGAGAGAGAGAGAGAGAGAGAGAGAGAGAGAGGAAGAGCTTCTCACCGGTGGCAGGTCGATGTCGGCAACGAGGAGAAGAGAGTGGAGAGAGAGTGCAGTGAGGGAGAGACCGAGAGAGAGATTTAAAGAGAGAGAGAGAGGGAAGACGGTGGGGGGTCTTGGCGGTGGCTGCGGCGACGTGAGGGGGTGCGTGGCACCCTCTCCCCATGCTGGCCCACTGCATGGGCATGAGGTCGGCCACACTGTGGTAGTGTGGCCGGCCACGTTGTGCCCATGCAAAGATATTTTTTTTTTAAAGTTGGGTTGTTACACATTAAGCTTCAAACACATTGGATTTCTTATCCAAAAAAGACTTTTCATTGGTCTACAAGAACAGAAAGCATATAATTGTACCTGTGATGCCAGAAGAATATGAAATCTCGTTGATTATGAAAGGTTACTACTTGACGACCGCAAAAATTAGGATCTTGGGGAAAAAGAGATTGTATCAATCTAAGAAACAAGAAAATCCCAAGAACAAATTAACAAAGAGAGTTGAATAACGGGTAAAAAAACTATAAATACCACACAAAAGTAGACAAACTAAATGAAATAAAGAAAAAATATCAACTTTTCAAAATCACATTCCAATGCGATGACTAAGGCGTGTAGAGAAGTTGTTCAACACTAACTCAGCCTGATGACTTGTAGGATTACCATGATTCTATATTTTGCAAACAAGAACACACTGAAATTAAAGGATATCTTTTGACACAGAAAATACTAACATCATTTATAAAGAAAAAAATAGCAACCAATATGAAAAATTTACAGGATGTCCAATATTAGGGCACATAAGCAAGTAACAAATGATAATCTTTTTATGCCCTAAGTAAACAACCACTTGGTACAACTGAGGATGTTGGTGATCCAACCAATAATAAAATATATACAAAAAGAAGAAATAATAATTCTTAGGAAACATGTAAATATTTTAAGTAAAAATCAATATCTTACCTAAGAAAAAATATGTTGGAAACTATTGAGTTATATTAGAAGGAAGAACACTCAAGTTGTCAACTTTAGAGTAATTTTGAAAAGATCACTACAACAGTAATGATGGTAGTAAAGCTCGCGTACTTAGATCTGAGTGGTTATTGGTCCGGGCAATAAAAAAAAGCCTCTCTCCAAATCAGGGTAGGTTACATAAATCCGCCATCCACAGACCCCATATTGAAGGGGATAAAGGAAGCATGGATATGACAAGTCAGTGTGAGAAAATTAAGTGCATGTACAAATATGCATTCAATAGGATCTAATACGGCGGGGATACAGCGGGGATACGGCGGGAATACGGCGGGAATACGTTTATGAATTATTTAGGTTAAACGGGTCGGGTCTGCAAATAACTAATTTAGAACCCGTTAACAACAGACCCGTTAATATTTACTAACCCGACATTGCTCTCCCGTTCCTCTCTCTCTCTCGCGCGCGACCTAAAAAACCCCTCTCTCTCACGCGTCGGCGGCGACGAAAACACACCTTCCTCCCTCACGCGCCGGCGACGAAGGCCTCCCTCCCTCCTCCCTCACGCACCGGCGACGAAAGCTTCCCCCCCTCCCCTCCCCTGCGCGGCGACTCCCTCGACAGCGGCTCCCTCTCGCAACGACGACTCCCCCTCACGACGGCAACTCCCTCCGGTGACTGAGGTACCCTACTTCATCTCCTTCCATCACGCTCCTTCCTCCCTTCCTCCTGCACCTTTGTCTGTGATATTAGAATTTAGGGTTTCGATTTCATTTTTAGGGGTTTTGATCACAGTGAGGCAGTGAGCTGATTGATGCTATTAGAGTAATTTAGGATGCTATTAGAGTAATTTAGGATTCTATTAGAGTAATTTCGAATGCTATTAGAGTAATTTCGCACCTTCCTCATTGCCTCAATCCCTCACTGCCTCATTCCCTCGCTGCCTCACTCCCTCACTGCCTCACTCCCTCACTGCCTCACTGTTAGTGTATGCCTCACTGCCATGTTTTAGAGCCATGATTTAGAAATTAATTACTTCCTCACTGTCATGTTTTATAAATTAATTACTGCCTCACTAACTAAAGCATACGTTCGCCACTTTTCAACCCTTGTCCTTTATGAAGGTACCTACAAAACATTCACAAGATAAGTTAGAAACTTAGAATGATATGCATTAAACCATATGTTATATTGGTTTGCAATATATTAAAAATATTTTTAATTAATTTGTTATTGCCGTATCCGTATCCTAGTTTTTAAAATTTATCATATCCCTGTATCCGTATCCCCGTATCTCCGTATCTCGTATCGGTATCCATGCTTCACAGGATTAGATCAACGACTTATATGAAAATTTTAAAATTTCTAAAAATATAATCAAGTATAAAGAAAAAATTTCTATATAAGTCGTTAATCTAGTTAGCTGCTTATATTTGAAAGTTACTGTATCGAAAAATGATTTATATAAAAATTCCATCTTAAAACTTAGTATATTTTTTAGAAGATTTAAAATTTAGATATAATTCACAGGCCCAGTCAGCAATGTATATTTAGAAGTCATTAACTAGGTTAGTGGTTTCGAAATACATTTAGATCAAATGTCACTATCAACATATTTAAACCCAACCCATAGCAATCACCTCTTCTCTTAAACCTTAAGCAGGTGGTCAGTCTTTGCAGCTGTCGATTCGCATAAAGGATGAAGAAGGTGATGAGCAAGGAGAATAAGAGGAAGAAATCTGTCGAGTATGAACCATCGGTGACGGGAGGCGATGTCGGGGGAGAAAGCAAGAAGCCAAAGAAGATGACGCTACCATCGCAGATAAAGAACAAGGAGAAGAGGAGTGCTGTCCACACCAAACTCAAGCGCCAGAAGAATCTTCAAAAGCGTGAGAAAGCAAAGGCCCGTGATGTCGAAATCAAGAGAGCCATTGAGCTCGGCGAGGAGGTGATTACATCTAAATCTCTATTGTGTTTGGTCTCCTCATTTTGCTCCAAGTTTTGCTAATGTTTGTGGTTTGTGTTGTTCTGGGAAGTGCAGCCTCCAGAGAAGAAGGTGCCTCGCACGATTGAGAACACGAGGGAGGCCGATGAGACAGCATGTCGACCAGATGATGAAGAGGTGCGTGCTTTCTCGTATTTGGTTTCGTTGATTTGGATGCCTATAGATTTGTGGGTGAAGGTTGTGCTTATTCTGCTAAGTATAGCATGCTTTGTTGAAGAAAGTGTTTTTTTAATATCACTTAAGAAGGGAATTGCATTTCTTTGAATTCAAAACTTTTACCATCTAGGTGGCATGATGGATGTAGTTTTCAGCTTTTATGTAGTAGACACATGATAAGGTGCGATAGCTTTAGGTTTATATAAGATGGTTTATGGCACTTGTAATTTAAACAGGAGAATTTTATTGGATTTGATAGCTTTCTCCTACATTATTTTTTAATCTTAAATGGTCATCATAATTACTATCACTTATTTCTATTAGAAAAGGAATTATACCACTTTGATGGCAGCATAATAGAAGATGAAAGAGATTTTTTTACAATACAACTTACCTTGTAAAGGTAAGGAGAAAAATTTCAATTTGGTAGTTAATTCCATGGTTGCTGATGTTTGTAACCTTGAAATGTGCAGCTGAGTCAAGATGAAAATCTGTATGCAGTCTAATAGTTGAAGGCTATATTGGATATGCACTTGATTACCTTTATACGGGCCCTAGTTGTTGTCATGCTTAGTATTCTTAGATTGGTGGGTACCAATATGAAAATGTAGATTCCACAATTAAATTAGCTGGCAAATTCTGGAAGAATGTCTATGCATCTTCAAGAAGAAAAATTCCAAAATAACAGCAAATCTAGTTTTTCACCCATTTACTGTTATGGTAGAGAAGCATACAGTGCAAAAATAATGGCTTCCTATAAGATGTCACTTTATTTCAAGGAAAATAATGAACAAAATTGGAAATGACGGAAGAATGGGTTCAAAGTTGACTAGAACTGGGATTTTTTTCCCAGAGTAAGTAAACAACTTACTACTTGGCTTGACATAAGGGATATATTGGGGGTTTGGTTAATCTATATAATAAACTAATTGAATGCGGGCAGGTTTGATAATTTTGCTAATTCAACTACCTTTTAGGCTTGTTTCTTTTTGACTCGTGGATAATGATTTGTTTTTTTATAGTTGAGGCTTATTTCTACTGGGACTTGGGGAAGATCAGCTGCTGAATGGAGGTTATGAGGATAAGAGGGGCATGTAATAGATATTTACTAATAAGTACTAACTAATAGATGAATGCCAAGGAAGGAGAATGGGAGTTCTAGCTTATGAGAGGAGATTTAATAGGTGTAAGCAAGTTGTCTGTTATAAAAATATAGTGTTCTATTGATTTCGAATCCCTGCTTGTATGTCGCTTTCTCAGGAGAATATCTGGAGAGGTGAGTATACGGTGTATTCTTCTTGATCGCCTCAGTGGTGTCAGAAGGATGGATTCATAAACCCTTTATCTATTTTGATTATTTCCTTTTGTCATATTTGCTGTTACTTTGTCATTCACTTTATGTGCTGCAAGAAATGTTGAAAACAGGAAATGTTGTGCTTGAAATTATTTTTAAGTACTGCAACATAGTTTTTTTTTTAATGTTTTGTAGTGATAGGGATTTCTAACAGTTTGCTTTGTTTAAGTCAATATGAATAAGGATTCTTTTGCTTGATACAAATTTGACATAGTTCACATAATCATTCATATTTAATCGTAATTTGATTTGATTCTTGTAGGAGAAGAAGATTAGTGGAATCTATTTCTTATTATTGTAAAGCTCATATTTGTTCTTATTTGATAGAGATCAAGGTTTCTTATCAGTAACTTTCATTTTTTGAAACATTGAATGGATTTCTGGGTGTAAATGCAGCTATTTGCTGGAAATGATGCTGATGAATTTAGTACAGTTCTGAAACAGCATGTTACTCCAAAGATATTAATCACCACATGTCGTTTCAATTCTACAGTATGTCTCCCTTCACTTTTCTGCTCCGTCTTTTGTCTTTTTGATTCTTGTGTTCCTTATTTCATTCTGCAATCTCTTTGGGATCTTGTAACTTTTGATATGCATATTCCAATTTACCGAAAATCTTTAAACTGTTTATACTTTTTATTTTTCATTATATATTTGTAGAGGGGACCTGCCTTTATTGAGGAGCTCTTATCAGTGATCCCTAATGCCCATTACTTTAAGAGAGGAACTTATGAACTGAAAAAGGTATTTTATTGATATCGGTAAATTTAGGTTAATTAACTTTAAAACCATAGTGGCATAATTAGGCGTATTGTTATTGATCTTTGCCATTCCTATTACAGATTGTAGAATATGCAAATAGCAAGGACTTCACTTCGATTATAGTTGTACACACAAATCGGCGAGAACCCGGTTAGACTATTTTTCATTCATAGGAGACTATTGATTTTTCTTATTGAAATCTCTTATCTTTGTTCTAATTATTTGTTTTATAGATGCACTTCTAATCATTAGCTTACCTGATGGACCCACTGCACATTTCAAACTATCTAGACTTGTCCTGCGTAAGGATATCAAGGTAATTTTGTGTAATTACTGTGTTAGGTGTTTATAAGCTTTCTAACATAAGAAGTAGGAATTACTGTGTAAGGTGTTTATAAATATTAACGATCTTATGTTTTTTTAGGAATTGATGTTTTTTAATTCGAGTGCATGTATTTATTTCCTGTTTCGTGTTTCTTTTGTTTATTCTTGTAAGACAAGGGGACTTTGTTTCAATTAAGCAAGTAGATATTATAAAAGAATTTACAGTAGATATTAGTTGAAGATATTGCTGTTAAAATTGAATTGATTGTTCTTATTAGAAATTTTGAGGTTAAAGCCTAGAAATTTTTCGAGTGCAGGAATAAAGGACGACTGTAGTAGTATTTTAGAGTCAAATTATAAACAAAAGTTGTAAAATATATGTTATCACTCTGTTTAATAGTGATATCCTGAAAATTCAGTTTCTTGTTTTTATAATAGACTTAATTCATTAGTGCTGGGTTCATTTTGCAAATTTATTTCCATATCAAACTTAGCTAATCTTCTTTGTCAAGCTAAATCTATCTCATACATGAAATTTACTCCATAGGCACCGGTGCTCCAAGGAACGATATTGTTACAACCCCTATGCATCCAAATAGCTAGTAGCAAGGGGTGACAATAGATCATATTGGTTTTGAAAGTTAGGGTTAGCCACATACCCAGAACTTTCATAATATGTTTAAGTTTTAAAGACTAAACCTGGCTGGTTTATTTTATTTGGATCCAACGTAATCAACCTCTGGTTACAAAAAATAGTCGACTTTTTGTTTAAGAATTGTAAAAGACACCATTATGGAAAAGAAGGTTCTTGAAGAAGTGAACGATATTAAGCACTATTTTTCTCTTTTTTTTTGAACAACCAATCAAAGTCTTCTTTATTGTTGATTTCCCATTATTTATAGACGCATCACTTTTCTTGAACTTTATTGATCCACCTAGAATGATCGATTGAGTGAAGGTAGAAAACCCAACCTTGATCATTTGTAAATTGCATTGACCTAGCCAAACATGAACTAGTTGGAAAAGGATCCCTTTACTAATACCCATATAACCTAGCCAAACATGACCTTGCCACCTTTGCTGTGTGCCTATCGCCATCGCCATAGCCATGGATTGCCACCGGAGAGAGGAGAGGGATTGAAAGGAGGAGGGGACTAGAGATCGACAATGTTGTGAAAAGCACCCGTGGTATGCAACTTATTATTTTAATATTTTAATAATATTATATGATATAATATATGCTATATGCAATATTTGGTTAGTAGTAAATTAATATTTGTATAAATGTACTAAATAATGTGTAGGACTATATTATGTACACTTATAACATTTGATTGCATCATGTTTTTAATTTAATATAGAATAAATCGTCAAATGAGCGCTTAAAACTGCCAAATGGCTACCAAAATGGCATATGTGTCGCCAAAAACCACATGTGTCGCCAAAAACCACGTGCAGTCAAAACATGCATATATGCGGTTCAATCGCGTTGGTAGGCTCATATTGGTCTATGTGGGGCAGTCCATAGGCTGCCAATGCTGAGGTGGCCACCTTTCAAAACATTGGGCTCGATGACAGAAATTTTTTGTACTTTTTATTTTAAACTAACCGGTAAGTCTCTAAACCTAACCTGCTTTCTTGACTAACTTAGCTTGCCAAGCCTGCCTATGCGGTTGGACGACATAGGGGCCACCAACCCTCTACCAAGTCTGCTGCCTAGGCAGCTGCAATAGCTGCTTTTCAATACACTGATTGGGATAGTAATGCCACCTAAACTGTAATCCCCTTTTTCATTGGTTACCTAGTTGTAGAATGGAGTAGTTTTCTTTTCATACGTTGACGTGGGTTGTGTTAATGAAAACAAACCCGATATTGATGTTACCTTATATTCTTAACCACATTCTCGGCTATATATTCTTGACCGTAGACAAAACATATCCTTGACTAAGGATGGTCGTGCCACAGGCATGACCTGTGCCGGCTGGTCGACCACCGGCCGGCACGGCACGACACAGTATGTGCTGCGGCACTTGCCGATCGTGCCGTAAGAGAGGAAGAGAAAAAGATGAGGGAGACTACTCACCAGCCATCACAGCTCTCTACTGACCTTGTCGTCGCCATTACCCATTGTCTCGTCGCCCTTGAGCTCGAGGCCCCAATCGCATGCATCTGAGGTGCCCTACCTTGAGAAGGAAGAAAGAGTTGTGGGTTGGGTTGTGTGGAATAAAAACTTAAGTTGCAGATGACGAAACTATTAAGAAGGGTGCTGTGCGGCACCCCTCGTGCCACACACCAGTATGCTGCCGGTACGATTATCGTTGTCCATGACTTCATTGAACTTTTGAAGAAACATATCAAATACCCCTCAGATCCTATTGAATGCATATTTGTACATGCACTTAATTTGCACACAACTGACTTGCCATATCCATGCTTCCCTTATCCTCTTCAATATGGGGTATGTGGATGGCGGATTTATGTAACCTACCCTAATTTGGAGAGAGGCTTTTTTCATTGTTCGGACCAATGACCACTCAGGTCTAAGTACACAAGCTTTACTACCATCATTACTGTTGTAGTGATCTTTTCAAAATTACTCTAAAGTTGACAACTTGAGTGTTCCTCCTTCTAATATAACTCAATAGTTTCCAGCATATTTTTTCTTAGGTAAGATATTAATTTTTACTTAAAATATTTACATGTTTCCTGAGGATTATTATTACTTCTTTTTGTATATATTTTATTATTGGTTGGATCACCAACATCCTCAGTTGTACCAAGCGGTTGTTTACTTAGGGCATAAAAATATTATCATTTGTTACTTTCTTATGTGCCCTAATGTTGGACATCCTGTAAATTTTTTATATTGGTTGCTATCTTTTCCTTTATAAATGATGTTAGTATTTTCCGTGTCAAAAGATATCCTTTAATTTTAGTGTGTTCTTGTTTGCGAAATATAGAATCATGGTAATCCTACAAGTCATCAGCCTGAGTTAGTGTTGAACAACTTCTCTACACGCCTTGGTCATCGCATTGGAAGGTGATTTTGAAAAGTTGATGTTTTTTTCTTTATTTCATTTAGTTTGTCTACTTTTGTGTGGTATTTGTAGTTTTTTAACCCGTTATTCAACTCTCTTTGTTAATTTGTTCTTGGGATTTTCTTGTTTCTTAGATTGATACAGTCTCTTTTTCCCCAAGATCCTAATTTCCGTGGTCGTCGAGTAGTAACCTTTCATAATCAGCGAGATTTCATATTCTTCCGGCATCACAGGTACAATTATATGCTTGCTGTTCTTGTAGACCAATGAAAAATCTTTTTTGGATAAGAAATCCAGTATGTTTGAAGCTTAATGATTGTGAGTTATACTTGAATCTTTAGATTAATGGACTTGTCATGTAATGACACATTATAGATTATACTAGGAATTCTTTGAAAAACCTTCTCCAGTATATTAGACACTTTTAGACTCATACCATCCACTAGCGATTGTCAAAGGTGCGCCAACTACTGACCAGCACTGCAAAGCAGCAACAGAAAGATATCTCATATTTTTTTGAAAATGAGCACTATAAAAGCTTGAACTAAGGTGTCTCTTAAATAATTGGGTTAAGGTTTTATCTAACCATAGATATCTTGTCATTTCGTACATCTCATTACATAATAGTCATGTGCATAATGACATTTTTAAAAATATCTCTACAAGGATATGACCTACAAAGTTCAACGTCTATTCCTATATTGACAAAAGTTATGAGAAAAATATTTATAAGATAGAATAAAGAAACATTGGTTCCTCTACAATCAACAAGGATAAACTTTATTTACGATAGAAAACGACAAAGGAGTGTAATAACTCTACTGCAACCTCTCATCTACCATAGAAAGACATGCGTAGCTCTCGTTAATATGTGTTAATCAAACTTATGTGCGTTTTTTGTATTGAGTAAAAGGAGAGATGCTAAGTAGTTAATTTATTTACTTTCTAGGACTTCTTGTTTTAAGGCCTCAAATGTGAATTCTTTGTTATAGAAAATCATAGCGAAACTTAAGTCGGAAAGAGTGGATCACTATTTCTATCAAGGCAGCTTCGACACATATTCTGTTCATAACTTAATTTGGATTCGTTGTTCATATCAATTCAATCTGCATTAGTTATTTGTTTGTTTTGCACTATTGTGTTTTATTTTCCATGTGCCCTAATCCATGAAATATAATATGTACTGAAACCCGAAAGTCACTATGCAACTAGGGTGTAAATGAGCTGAGCTTGACTCCAATCAGCTCAAAGTTACCTAGAGTCAAAGCTTGAGCATTGATTGAGCTTGAGATGAGCTGACTAAGGCAGGATCAAATTTGACTCAGCCTAAAATTGAGAAACATGAGTTCGGCTTGGATAAATCTTGTTTGCCAAAAAAAAAAGGCAGACCAATAAACTGCCGATTCACATAGTTTGAAGGTTGCTAGAAAGAAGAAATATATAGGCTGCTTTATCCAATTAACTGCAAGCTACTTCAAACAAATCTAACAAACTAACTATCTAGGATACCACTTCAGATGGTAAAATAGCATAAAATATAAATATAATATATACATTTTATATATAGACATACTGAGCTAATTCAACTCAGCTCCTTCATGAAATGAGCTCAAGCTCAACTTGTTTACTTGAAGAGCAAGCCTGGCACAAGCTGAAAACGGACTGAGATCAAGTGGTTTGTGAGGCAATGAGCTTATTTGACACATCTATATGCAAGTACCACAGGATAACAAGTACGAATAATGTCCTTTACAATTACCTCTATTTTCAACTTTGTTCATTTTGTTATTATGATCTTTCGAGAGGAATGAACATGTATAACTCTCCCTTGAATGAAAATCTATATTTACTTGAGGTATTTATAATGGACTAGAAATACAAAAACCTCCAATGGAGCGTGCCAACTAAAAGAAAAGAAGGGGCTGGTTAGGTGGGTTGAGGGTGTAGGAAGCTGAAGAATCTAAATGATAGTTATATGTGTATAAGTGTATTAGTGCTTGCTTGTTTGATTTGGCTAAGATCTGTGATGATAGCATTGCACTAACTGTTAGTTGCATTAGTGGGATGCTTTTTATTTTATTCTTGTTGCTTTTCTGTATGTTTGGTATCTTTCTGCCTTATGAGTCTAGATCTCTTAGCTCCATTGATGCTAACAGGTTAATCAAGTTAAGAAAGTCCTAAACCTAGTCAGTTATTTTTCTCATCAAATTTGATACATGCTATTCTCCTGTGAAAGATTAGCTAGCCACTAATTTCTTGTTTCTCCTAATTATCTCCTTTTGTTCTGGCTATCATGGAAAAAAACTTTCTTATGGTTATAAGAAAATATGTTGGTGGTTGGAGTCAAGTGAAGGTTTCCCTCCATTATTTTATTTGCATTCCACTATCATGCAAAGTTATCCATGGTTGCTGATGTGATGTGTTGTGATTACAAATTTTTTGCTATCTTAGTTTACCTGCAAGTTTAATAATCCAATTTGTTCGTCTTCTTTACATGTAGATATTTTGAACCTAATTATTTGTTTAGTTGTTGACTATTAGATGAATTCTTGAAGAGAAAGGGATCTATCTAGTCAAGAATGCTTATTAGTAGGTAACTGATTAAGATGACAAGTGACAATACTGAATCTGTACAGAAAGATTGCTATAAGAAAATAATTTTTTGGTAGAATCAATAGATGTTGGCTCGACTAAGAAATCCAAGAGAGGTGGAGAGGGTTGTTAATGTTTTTCAAAAAAGAAGTTAAAATAAAATAAAATTCAAGTATGCAAATGTATGTGCAAATTTGAAGATAATGAAAAATTTAAAAGCTTTATGCAATTTAAGAATAAGGATACAAGTGACAAACTTTATCCTTATGTGTATGAGTATCCTATGAAAACTAAAACAAGATAAACGGTGAAAAAAGATGAAAGAAAACATTGAGATTTATAGTGGTTTGGCTAATTTTTACATCCACTCTTTAAGGCTCATTCCTTGAGAATTTAACATGCGTAAAAAACATATAAACTAGCTTTTCAATGTACTAGGTTACACGTGATTTATCCTAAAATTCTATGCCCTCAAAATGTCTGTTTTGTATCAAGAAATCTACCGGCTTCTTTTGATAGATTTACCTAATCTCTCTTACAAACCAAGAAGGGTCCCCTACCTTCTTCACTTCAAATATATGAGAAAAGACCATACACAGTGTGTAAACACTCTCAAGGAATTGGATTTACAAATAAAGCTCACAATGAAAAGAAAATAGAGAGAAAGGAAATTGTCGAATTGAGATCTTCTCTTCTTTAATATAAACTGAGATAGATTGCTCTCTTTTGACTCTTAATTTATCTTATCTTATTTCAATATGAGGTATGAACACCCTTTTATAAGTTAAAAATGCCTTCTTTTTGTTAGAGAGTTTAAAGTCTTGGAAACCCTTTTGTGAAACATTTAATGTGGGTGGATAGATTCGAGTTAGATTTTGTTCTTTGATTTGTGACACCTATTTGATTGAGAAAACATTTGAATTTGAATTTGTCAGCAGAAGCAAAATTATAGATTTTTGAGCTGTCTTTCTTGCCTAATGAAAATCACAACAAAATGATATTTGGTTGAAAAGTTATAAACAGAGAACCTGTCTTCAGATGGTGTTGCCTAAAATACAATTATGATTAATAATCTCGTAGGTCCTATTGCACATAGCTAACATTTGAATTTGAAAAATACTTGTATATGAAAAGTATGGAATATTAATTGTACTTTTCGTGAAAAATATTACATCCATTAGAGCACGTTATATAATGTATGATAAAAATATTAGATAAAGTGTCAAAAATCTGTTCATCAATAATACTGTTCTACAATCTCTAATGTTATGATAAAAATATTAGATAAAGTGTCAAAAATCTGTTCATCAATAATACTGTTCTACAATCTCTAATTTGTGGCATAAGTTTGATATATAAAATGTGAGAATTATAGAAAATCTACTATAGTAAAAATGTAGATAAATGAGTCCTTTTTTTGAGATAGAAGAAAATCACATTGATATCATGTTCCAAATAAAAGTTATGTATGAAAGACCAAAACTCATAATTATTTCAGCCTTTGCATTAAACGGAAAATGTTTCTCAATTGTTAATTAATAATTACTATTATAAGAAATTTGTTTGCTATCGTCAAAATAGTTACTAAATTCATTTGTTTGTTTTTATCAAATCAAATACCAAATCATTGAAATCTTAGGGCTAAAAGTAGATATTTTCTTTTCTTGCCTTTAGTATGTGCCTGCCGTGACACCTGAGTGTAGTGCAAGCTGATAACTGCTATAGATTGGAAGGAAAGCTGCTTTTCTTCTAGGGCCCACATATCTTCTTTGAAACACCATTATTCTTTTGTGGTCATATATGGTAAGATTGCTAGAGTTTGTGTACTAGTTGTAGTAATTGATTAATATCTCTTTTGATTTTCAATATTATAGCCTGGGTTATCTTTTTATTTTCTTTAGCAAATAAGGGTTGTAGAAAATCAAGCTGAAAACTTCTGCCAAAGATCAGTGGGATTCACCATACACTTGATTCACTCCCTAGTTGAAATTGTAGCGTTGGAGGCATAAAGTTTTGATTTTAATCTAGTAAGTAATGGTATAATATGATTTTAATCTAGTAAGTAATGGTATAATAGAAAGCAAACTTCAGTTTCTTTGCCAAATTTTAATTGGATATGAAGTACACGGTTCATTCTCTAATTAGGAAAGCTAGACTTAGAGGAATTTCTAATTAACAATGTCTGTCATCCTCCTCTTTGGTATTTAGAGTTCCAATATACAGCATACTTGGTTCCTTTTTCACTTTTGTGTTTTTGGAGGAAAAGACCATAGGCACTATTTGGTTCCATTTGTGGTCATAAAAATTACTTAATATTTTTAAGATTCTCTACTTCATTGGGAATGTTCTATGCTGCATCTAACATAAAGCAGGTATTAGTTGCTGTATGTACAGTCACGGGTCATATTTGTTTATCTAGATCCATGCGGACTACATGTTATAACAATATACATTCAAGTTCTATTGGACAACTATTTACATCTCTTTTCTTCTAGATACTATTTCTTTCTTTAGCAAATTTTGTATTTAAATTAAATAGATATTTGGTGCTTAACTTTTCTCATGTATTGGATATTTGGTTTTCTAGTTCAATAATATAGTTTCATTCTGTCACTGGATCTTGACTAGTCTGTCTTTATTAACATGAATTGAGTTGAGTTCATCTTCTATTGATTTGTATCTCTCATTTACCTGCTATTAAGACAATATTTTCTAAGTCATATTATAATATGTATAGTTGATTACAGTTGTAATACTCTTGCAACCTTCTAATCTCACTGTAATTTTTAATCCAATGTGAAAACTAGGTATATCTTTGAAACCAAAGAGAAAAAAGATGAGACAAAAGATAAGTCTAGTAAGGAAGCAAAGAGCAAGAATTTACCACCTCAACAGAAAGTGATTGCTCGCCTTCAGGTATGTGGGTTAAAATTTTCTAAATCTCTTGCATGCCTGAACTGTTTTTACACATATTCCATCAGTTAATGTTAATTCCTTAATACGCATGATAAACGGCAGGGTGGATGGGGTTAGCACATGCTACACTCAGTATCTGGATTAATGTCTGGCTAGAACAGATTGGGGTGACTTTGGATTTAGTTCTAAATGGAGCTCTGTTGAGTTCTAAATTAGCTGGACTTGGCAATTGGAGTTCAGAAAGTAAGTACAGTAAGAAAGGCTGAGCCATGGGTTGACTAGAGATGGGAGGGTGAGTTGGTAGAATGCTGTTTTTTCCGTTTATTGCCTCTTTGAAAAGAAAGATCAATGGAAATGGGATTAAATGGCAGCTATGGTGGACGCCAAGCAGGCAGGTGCTGCTGATTTGGAGGAGGACAGTTGGCCTTTGCCACCTTTCACAAGATTAGGAGTTTTAGAGTATGGCCTAGAATAATTGGTATATTGGATAGAGATATAAACAAAATAAAAGGCTTGCCGGAGGAATCGAGAAGAACTTGGATTTGTATATGGGGTAATATGTTCAACATAAACACAATACGATAGCCAGTATTGGCTTGTTTTTTCTTACTCAAGCGTACTTTGCTGATTGGTGTAACTCAGTAGCATTACTATAGACTGCAGACGCACTATCATTGTCCTGAGAAGTCCATTGTTGGGATCTATGTAGTTTGATGTACATTTTTATAGATGATATCTGCAGTAATAGTTGTTTCTCTTCTTGATTATGCAGGAGTGTGGTCCTCGATTCACTCTGAAGCTTATTAGTCTGCAACAAGGAACATTTGATTCTAAAGGAGGAGAATTTGAATGGGTTCATAAGGTAAGTTCCTGCATTTACAATGTATAACTTCATCATTCCAATGTTGTGCGATCTTATTTCTCGGAACTTAAAATGGTCTTCTTTCGTTTCTAGGCGGAGATGGACACAAGCCGAAGGCGATTCTTCTTGTGATCTCAAGATTTTGCTAAAGGATAATTATTCATTTGGTCAAAAGTCTTGTAGGAAATATCTAATATATAACGATTGGTGGTGTCGAATGACATAATCTAGCTGTCTAAGTTCCGATCTTGTAACTTAGCTGTCTGAGTAAGTTCTGATCTTGTAACTTGTTGAGCTTTATATAAACTCAGTCGTGCATTCTAATTCTGCGCTATTTATAGTTTGCAACTTTGTATCACTTTTTGAGAATATAGTTTGTATCGTTAATATTTCAGATACGTTTAGATGTAGCATTATTATGCCTTATTTTATCCTATCATCAGGGTAAATGCTGTTAACGTGGCAACGTACACTCTTGCAGTCTTTCAATGAAGCCAAACAGAAATCGATTCGTGAGATTCGTAGTGGTAGGTATTAAAAGAAATACTTGCCAGGACGAAAAATAGTCTTTGCCATTGAAAATGATGTCCTTACCAATCTACTCGCGAGTACAAAAACTAGTCTACCAATCTTCTAAACGGAATGAGGTTGAGCAAAGTATTGTCCGAATAAATTGTTCATTTATTAATGTAGTTTATAATATTATGAAAATAGTGAAATAAGATATAATTTTGTATTTTTTATATAAATTTTCACATATATCATATGTCATATATGTACTAATTTTCTTAAATTGAGTAATGTTGTGATTCTTACGGGCTTAGAAAATGGATCTGGATATATCTAGTTTTGATCCATATTCATACTAAAATTTTGTAGATATAATATGCAGCATTACCATAATTATCGGACTCAATAAAAATCAGCTAATGGCAACCTGTGGAACCCAGCTTATTTTTGGCGAATTGGATCTCTTACTTTTACAAAATTACCTAATTATCTTCAATATTTAGTCATTTTATTTTTTATCCTAAGGGTATTTTAGTTCTAAAATTTTGAAAATTGTTTGGTTAATAACACATTTGTGTTTTAAAATTTTGTGATGGTTAATTTATCAAATGGATTGACTTCTATAGTTCTATTTAATTTCATGTTTCTTGCTAATATAATGCATTTATGTGATGAAAATGTTTCATTAATAACAAACT
Source organism: Typha latifolia (assembly GCF_019914945.1). NCBI lineage: Eukaryota > Viridiplantae > Streptophyta > Magnoliopsida > Poales > Typhaceae > Typha > Typha latifolia. The sequence goes on from NC_133093.1 coordinate 4,386,573, forward strand.
GTTATGTTACTATAAGAATTGATCAATTACATCTTTATACATAATACAATGCCAGTATGGGAAAACCCAAGAATATAATGTTGGTAATTTCATATATTTGACATAATTTTTTTATTAACTTTAAACTAAGTTTTAAGTGGGCCCCACATATTATTAATGATGGTTTAATGTGAAATTAATTTAGCTCAAATAGTACTTTATTGTTATATATTAACTTAGTCAAATCCATGAAGAGAAGTGAATGAAAAATGACTCTAAAGTGTGTATCATGGCAATGGAAAATAAAGAAAAGTGAGTTGAGTACATATTAGATATTTGAGAAATGTTAGTATGGTATATAAGTAACAAACTTCTTATAGGCTTTGGGCCCCAAAAGGGGTACCTATTTTGTGGGTCGCACGCACAGGTCAAGTCACACTAGACTCGACTATTCAGAATTTTATATTTTGTAATCTGTAAATTTATTTAATTTATTTATTTTGATCTTAAGACCAATTCTTTGGTTGTTACTCTAATTCTAATTAGTGTTCTTTTCTTCTGATTGGATTTTTTCTTTCATTATTTTAGATGGCTGAAATAGTAAAGAGTACTATTTTTCCTATCACTACTCCTCCCGTACCTACAATTCATGGAGAAAAGCTTGAGAAGTTTTGTGGTGCAGAATTTAAGAGATGGCAATAGAAAATGCTCTTTATCTGACCACCTTGAATTTGACTAAATTCTTATATGAAGATGTGCCAGAACTCCGAAAGGAGGAAACTGATAGGCACTTAGTTACTACAGTGGATGCGTGGAAGCATGCCGACTTCCTTTGCCAAAACAATTTCCTCAATGGACTGGACAACTCGTTGTATAGCATGTATAGTTCAGTAAAAACATCAAAGGAATTATGAGAATCTTTAGACAAGAAGTACAAGACAAAAGATGCCGGTGTAAAGAAATTTGTAGTCGGTAAATTTCTTGAGTACAAGATGGTTGACACTAAACCAGTGATTAACCAGGTGCAAGATCTTTAAGTAATAATTCATGAGATTCATGCTCAAGGGATGGTGATTAATGAATCATTCCAAGTGGCAGCTATTATAGAAAAGCTGCCATCGTCTTGGAGGGATTTCAAAAATTGCCTAGAACACAAGCACAAAGAAATAACACTTGAAGAACTTATTGTCAGATTGAGGATTGAAGAAGATAATTGTACTGTTGAAAAGAAAATTGGAAGCCAATACGTGTCAAAGGCAAATGTTGTGGAGTCCACAAAGGACAAGAAAAGGAAGCATACCGGCGAAGGCTCTTAAAGTGGCAATGCAAAGAAGTTCAAGGGCAAATGTTACATCTGTGACAAGCAAGGGCATCGTGCTCAGGACTGCCGTTTGCAAAAAAAGAAGAACTTAAAGAAAGAGAACTCTAAAAAGAAAAAGCCACAAGCCAATGTAACTGAAATGGAAAACCTTCGTTCTGATGTCGATGACATGCACCTCTCCGCTATTGTCTTGGAAGTAAACCTGATTGGTGGTAATCCTAAAGAATGTTGGGTAGACACTGGAGCTACTCGACACATTTGTGCCAATATTTCATCTTATCAAACTGCAACAGATGAAAAACTTTACATGGGCAATTCAGCAACTTCCAAAGTGGAAGGAATATGGAAGGTCATGTTAAAATTGACTTCAGAAAAAGAACTTACTATTAATGATGTAATGCATGTGCCCAACATTCGAAAGAATCTGGTTTCAGGATCATTATTGAGTAAGAAAGGTTTTTAAGTTGGTGTTTGAGTCTGATAAGTTTGTACTTATAAAAAATGGCATGTATGTTGGAAGGGGCTACTTGTCAAATGGCCTCTTTAAGATGAATGTAATGACTGTAACTTCAAAAATAAATAAAGATGAATCTTCTTCTTACTTGCTTGAGTCTTGTGAAATTTGGCATGGTAGATTAGGACATGTTAATTATGGTACATTGCGTAGAATTATTAATCTTAACATGTTGCCTAATTTTCAAATTGATTTAAATAAAAAATGAGAAATATGTGTTGAAGTTAAATTGGCTAAGACTTCATTTAATTCCATTGAATGAAGTACAAAACCTCTAGAACTTATACATACCGATGTATGTGATTTGAAATTTGTTCAAACTAGAGGTGGAAAAAAGTATTTTATTACTTTTATTGACGATTGCACAAGATATTGCTATGTGTATTTGGTAAGAAGCAAATATGAGGCATTAGAAATGTTTATACATTTCAAAATTGAGGTTGAGAACCAACTTAGCAGAAATATTAAAATGCTAAGAAGTGATAGAGGTATGAGTCACCATTTGCACAAATATGTGCAGAAAATAGAATTATTCATCAAACAACGGCTCCTTATGCTCCACAGCAAAATAGTATTGCTGAACGTAAAAATAGAACTCTGAAAGAGATGATGAATGCCATGTTAATAAGTTTTGATTTACCCCAGAATTTGTGGGGGGAAGCTTTGCTTTCTGCAAATCACATTCTCAACCGGTTACCCCATAAGAAATTGGATAAAACACTTTATGAGTTATAGAAAGGTCAAGAACCTAGCTATAAATTCTTAAGAGTGTGGGGGTGCCTAGCAAATGTTGCAATTCCAGTTCCTAAAAGAACAAAAATTGGACCTAAAACTATTGATTGTATATTCATTGGTTATGCTCATAACAGTAGTGCATATCGATTTTTGGTTCACAAATCAGATAATTCTGAGGTACATGAGAATACAATTATTGAGTCTAGGAATGCATCATTCTTTGAGAATATATTTCCATATAAATCTACATCAGAAGTAAGTTCTCTCAAAAGAACTTATGAAAATAAGCAGGACCAAGAGTCCATGCAAGAAGGAAATGATAATGAACCTAGACGAAGTAAGAGGGCAAGGACTTCTACGTCTTTTGGTCCTGATTTTCTAACATATTTGTTAGAAAAAGAACCTTAGAGTTATAAGGAAGCAATGTCTACTCCTGAAGCTCCTTTATGGAAAGAAGCCATTGATAGTGAAGTTGAATCCATTTTGCAAAATTATACTTGGGAATTGGTGGATCTTCCACCAGGGCGTAATTGGGTTACAAATGGATATTCAAAAGGAAGATGAAAGCAAATGGTTCAATTGACAAATACAAGGCGAGACTTGTAGTCAAAGGATATGACAGACAAAGGGAATATATTACTTTGATACATATTCACCTGTAACAAGAATAACGTCTATCCGATTAATAATTACTCTTGCTGTATTATATAATCTAGAAATACATCGAATGGATGTGAAAACTGCATTCTTGAATGGTGAATTAAATGAAGAAATCTATATGGAACAACCCGAAGGGTTTGTGGCTCCAGGACAAGAAAGAAAGGTGTGCAAATTAGTTAAGTCTCTTTATGGGCTTAAACAAGCACCTAAATAATGGCATGAAAAATTTGACTTAGTTATGATGTCAAATGGTTTTCATATTAATGAATGTGATAAATGCGTTTATGTGAAATGCACTTCAGATAATTATGTCATTGTATGTCTATATGTGGATGACATGATAATAACCGGTAGCAATATTAATGTCATTAAAGCTACCAAGAACATGTTGGCTAACAAGTTCGATATGAAAGATATGGGAGTTGCAGATGTGATTCTTGTATAAAGATCACTAAGGCAACTGAAGGGTATGTTATATCTCAATCACATTATATTGAGAAATTACTTGATAAATTTAATAAAGATAATAACAATATATCCAGAACACCTGTAGATGTGAATCTTCATCTCACAAAGAATACAGGTGAATGTATATCTCAGTTAGAATATTCTCGGATAATAGGCAGTTTGATGTACGTCATGAATTGCACTCGTCTGGATATTGCGTACTCTGTGAGTAAACTGAGTAAATATACAAGTAATCTAGGCAGTGATCAGTGGAAGGCGATAGTTAGGGTACTCAGATATTTGAGATACACCACTAATTATGGATTGCACTATTCAAGATATCCAGCAGTACTGAAGGGTACAGTGATGCAAATTGGATTTCTAATACAAAAGATACCAAATCAACGAGCGGATATGTCTTTATACTTGGAGGTGCATCTATTTCATGGAAATCTTCTAAACAAACATATATAGCTAGATCTACTATGGAATCTGAATTCATAGCATTAGATAAGGCTGGAGAAGAAGCATAATGACTTCGAAATTTCTTAGAAGATATTCCTATGTGGCGAAAACCTGTGTCCGTAATTTGTATACATTGCGATAGTCAATCGGCTATAGGAAGGGCATAGAGTCAGATGTATAACGGTAAGTCACGGAATATACGTCGTAGGCATAATACAGTGCGACAATTGATCTCAAATGATATAATATCCATTGATTATGTGAAATCAAAGGATAACATCACGGATGCATTAACTAAGGGTTTAACAAGAAATCAAGTATATTGTTCATCGAGGGGAATGGGTTTGAAGCCTACCTAGAGTAACGACACAACGGCAACCCAACCTAGTTAACTGGAGATCCCAAGATCTAGGTTCAAAGGGACAACCGAGTTGTCGGGGCGTTCTCTAAAATCACTAAGGAATTAAATTTCCTACACCTTTCCTATGATGACATAGTGAAAAACCTGTACTAAGTGTTAGGGTAAGCAATGCTTTTAATGACTCTTATACTTTGGAAATCCAAGTAGAGTATGGTAGGATACTCTTAATGAGAGGTCACCTATGTGAGTGTGAAGCGGGCCGCTTCTATGAGATGACTAGGCTAAATCTCTAGAGCACCCAAAGAATTACCAGGTGCGTCCAGGGCCGAAATGGATACAACATATAGAACTGACTGTGTTGAAAAGAGCTGTGTGCGTATTATTGTCTTGACTTATACGAAAGCTGAATAGTTCAAAACATCATGTTCACTAGTTAGCGAATAAATCTATCTACTTCACTATCGAAGGTTCAAAGCCAAAAGCTACCTATCCTGATGCGGTAATTTTCGGTGTACTCTCGGTCAAGTCTGCATTTCATATGCATTTTTAGCCATTCATTCATGTGGGGGATTGTTGGTAATTTCATGTATTTGACATGAATTTTTTATTAACTTTGAGCTAAGTTTTAAGTGAGGCCCCATATTATTAATGATGGTTTAATGTGGAATTAATTTAGCTCAAAGAGTACTTTATTGTCATATATTCACTTAGTCAAATCTATGAAGAGAAGTGAATGAAAATTGGCTCTAAAGTGGGTATCATAGTAATGGAAAATAAAGAAAAGTGAGTTTAGTACCATATTGGATATTTGAGAAATATTAGTATAGTATATAAGTAACAAACTTCTTATGGGCTTTAGGCCCCAAAAGGGGTACCTATTTTGTGGGTAAAGGTTACTATGTAACTTAACTCACACATGCGCACCGCCCGGCCTGGCTCGGCTCGGTTCGCACACACGGGTTAAGTCCAATTTTAATTTTTTGCCTGATAAGGGTTCAAATCTGGTTTGGTTCGGGGTCGAAGTGGTGTGTCCCTTCGATTAACAGTTAATCAATCGGTTAGTTGGTTGAACCCAACCCAAAATGGTGCATCCCTTCACATTGTAACTGTTAATTGGTTTCAGACCGGAAATGATGCATCCAGTCGGTGACCTTTTGCATCTTTTCATTGAGCCTGTTTAATTCTATAAATAGGCTGTCAGTCTGCATAATTTCATATAGAAATTTAGTTCATTCCTTCTAGAGTCGAGTCTTAAGTTTGAGTCTACATTTGAGAGAGAGCACAGCACGATTCAGGTTTAACAAGGCATTCGAAAGTTGCTTCCTTTTGAGTGCAAGACAGTCATTGTATCCTGGGAAACCGACATCCACTGTTCCAGAAGCAATCGGTGGAGGGCGAATTGGTCTTAAGGAGATAGTGTCCAATACTAGACTCGACTATTCAGAATTTTATATTTTGTAATCTATAAGTTTATTTAATTTATTTATTTTGATAAGATTTTTGTGAGACTTTGGAATCAGATTGTTACCGCAAACATATAATATATAATATGATAGTCTAAATATTGTCTAATCAAGTATATACTAACCAATGTTTAAATGAACTTGCCAAAGAATGACAAGTCAATCAAGGCATATAGCAAGGGATATATCAGACTTGCCAAAGAATGACAAATCAATCCCTTGAATCAAAGCATATATCACAAACACTCCACCTCAAACTTTAGGTGCTGGTAGGGGCAACAGCTGAAGTTTGGATGATAGAAAGGTAAACAGACAGATTTTGTCAGGAGATAGCTCAGCCGAAATATATGGAAGAGATATGGTCCGATGTTGATAATGATGTCAAGCGAGATGACAGTCAACCTCAACGTGTTTAGTGCATTCATGGAAAACATAATTTTGAGAAATGTGTATTGGTGGTGCATCTGCGGAACACCAAGATTGGCAAGAAGTCAGCGAAGCGACACAATCTCAACAGTGGTGTTAGCAATAGCATGATACTCAAATTCCATACTAGAGTGGGAAAAAACACTACGTTTTGTTCTTCTAGAAAATGAGAGAGTCGCTAAGAAATACGAGGAACTCAGTCATGCCGACCTAGTTGGCATCTGAATAGGCACATAGAGTTGTACAGGATAAGGAAGAGAGTAAAGACCATGATATAGGGTACCATGAAGATAACAACCAATCCGAAGAACTGCAGAGTAGTGATCAGTGCGAGGAGACACGGTGAATTGGGAGACAATATGAACTACATAAGCAAGGGTGTCAAAATAAATGAGCGGCTCAGCTCGGCTAAAGCTCGGGCTCGACTAGACTCAGCTCAAGCTGAGTCGAGCCTGAGCTTATTTTGAGGATCGATTTGAATTTTAAGTCGAGCCTGAGCTAGAGCCGGCTCGCTCAGGCTTGGCTCAATAGGCTCGTTTACATTCCTATTTCTGGGGCTTCACTATTAATTACCCACTGAAGATTTGAACATGCATCATTTGAATCCAACAAAGGGTGAAGAAGATAAGCACCACCGCCACCATAGAGCGAACCCCAAACCTTGAACGCCCCTTTTCCTTAGCGGCCTCATCTCTCCTACCCTTTCCCATCGCTTCACCACCCCAAGTGAAGCCATGGCCTCTATCTCAATGACCGCCACGACTTCTCCCTCGGTCCCTCCTTGACCTCCCGGTTGCCTCATCAGAGTCTTTCTGAAACTCTAGGCCTTCTCCTCCACCGGCTAAGAGCTACCTCTTTCTCTTCCCCGTCTCTCATCAAAACTAGGTCTAATTTTGGTGCATCCAGTGAAAATGGAACACTTCAACAGCAGAGCCCTAGGAGTGGAAGTTGGTGGTCGTCGGGGAAGAGTGGGGGGTGGAGGTGAGGAGAAAGAGAAAGCTTCACCGGTGGAGGGGATGATGCAGTCGAGGGCGATGATCATGTTGTCACTGCCGAGGGAGGTGGCATGGTTAGAAATGAGAAGCGATTGCTTGCCCATCGGAGAGATTGGCGAGGAAGAGTGGGTTATTGTTTATAGGTATGGTTTCGATCTAATTTCTTGCTTATTGCCCTTCTTGCTACAACTTTGAGAAGGGATTGCTACTGCCTCCTCCTCTCAGTCGGCCTCCTTCTCATACTCCTCCATCGATAAGTCACCGCCGCCTCCTCCTCCATTGTTCAGTCACCGCCGCCTCCTCCTTATCCTCCTTCGACAAGGCATTACCACCTCCTCTTCCTTCGGCAAGTCACTATCCCCACCGCTGCCTCCTCCTCCTCTAATCAAGGTTGGACTCGACTTGTACTCCGCTCAGGCTTGGTCTAGCTTAGCTCGAGCTCGGCTCGGCTTGAGTTGAGTTGAGCGGAGCCTAAATATCAAAGTAGGCCTTGAAATTAATTTTGAGTTGAACCTGAGCTAGAGCCAACTTGCTCAGGCTGCTCGGCTCGTCTACACCCCTATGCATAAGCGATGTTAGGCCTAGTGATAATTAACTATGTAAGCATGCCAACCGGTTGGTAGTAGAGGAGTACCATCTGTAGGTAAAAGTTTGACATTGATAGCAAGTGGAATGTTATACGCTTTACCAGCAGAATGATAAGGAATATAAATAATGTCAAAGGCGCATATGATCTAAGAAAGAACATAGACCTGAGAATTGCGACCAACCTCAATGCCCAAAATATATGACAAGTTACCAAGATCCTTCAAGTCAAATGCCTAAGAGAGGAAGGACTCGGTAGCTAAAACACCTCCAAAATCACGTCATGTGGAAAAATCCACGTGACTCTCACATGACCTGTTAGTGTAATAATCTCACAAACTATCTAAGATAGGTCTAAAGTTACCATAACAATCCAAGCAAATAATCTAGAATTACAATAAACACAGGCCTCAACAAGCCTCTAGAAATACAAGTCCATACACAAATTTAAAACATAATAACCCTCGCAAGGGCTAAAATCCAACTAGGAAGAAAAGAATAAACAACCCTAATAAGAAAATAAATTCGCTACTCCTTGATATCCGCATCTTCCATATTTAACTCTAAAATATTGATAAGATCCGAAACCAAGATAGGCTACATAACGATTCTTTCAAGATCTGAATGTATTAGGAATCAGTCTGTGCAACCATAGGAAAATATTCGTCAGATATTCTTCGATAGTTAAAAATTACTAAACCAATTGGGTTAGATCCGTAACTTCTTGATCTACAACTTTTGTATTTACATCCTTCACAGATTCTAACTGTAGAAGGGATGAAAATACAGAATAACGTGGGTAATGGTGGTGGTGATGGGTGGAGTGGATATTAGGGTTCGATGGGTATGGGGATGAAGGTGGATTGTGGATGTGATTAAGGGAAGTAGACAAAGGGAACGAAGTGGTCGAGATCCCAAAGAAGAGGGGTGGTTCGACAGTCGAGGGAGATTAGAAGTTAGGAAAAATCTTGCCAACTATAGAGGTGGAGGATGGTGAAAAGGGAGGAGGGAGAGAGTTTAGAGAAGATAGGAGGCAAGAAATCAATAATCCAATAGCATAATGAAGTTGGCTGCCATCCACATATTTATAGAGGCTAGCCAATAAGTTCTAAAACAATATGAAACCCTAATTCTAGAACTTTCCCGTCGATCGCGTTCGAACGCACTCAAAAAGCTCCATCTCTAGATGTGAGAACGCGATGCAGGCATTCGAACGTGGGCGTTCGAACTCGCCCGACCGCGTTCGAACGCACAATATGTGTTCTCTGTATTTGCGAACCAGATGCAGGCGTTCGCAAGGGCGTTCAAATGCAACCCCTCTTGCGTTCGAACGCAATCTATAAAAATTTATTTTAATGAAAATAAATACCTAATGCAATAAGAAAAGAACATAACTAAGCGTATCAGCCCACCACGCTTTTCCCACCTTGCCCTCAAGGTGAAAAGTCAGGGAAACGCTCCAAGATATCAGCCTCCAACTCCCATGTCGCCTCATCAAATGGCTTGCCAAGCCACTCAACTAGAATCTCCATCTCCAATCCGGTACCATGTTGTCATCGACGTCTAGCAAGTACTCGAACTGGCTCTACGATCTCTATCTCCTCCAATGGCTTTGGTAGAGTTGATCCAACATGGAAGACAGGATGCACTCTCGACCCCTTCGGCAGCTCCAAATGATATGCAACCAAATCAATACGCTCCAACATCCGAAACATACCAAAGTAGTGATATGCTAACTTTTGGTTACGCATCGGACGCAAGGTCACTTGTCGATACGGTTACACCCTCACAAACACCCAACTGCCGATGTTGAACTCCTTCTTCCTATGGCTACGATTATAAACTTGCTTAATGCGGTTTTGAGCAAGTTTCAGATGAGCACACAACCTCCTTATTATGGCGGCTCTATCCATCAATGCTAAATCTAGCTCCGTACGATCTGCAGATGCCACTAGATCATAAGCGCGCAAAGTTGTAGCCGTGCATCCATACACCACCTCAGTTCTCCAACTCAGGATGGCGCTCCGGATCATCCATCACCACCTACAACAAGGAAGAGAAAGGTAGGAGAAGAATAGGCTGCAAGCTCGGCGGTATCAGATTGGCGTAATAGTGCATCCGTCGATCTATTTTTCATTCCCTTCTTGTATTGGATTTCAGAACCATACCCCAACAATTTTGTGACCCATCTCTGTTGTGCCGGAGTGTGTATACGCTGTCCCATAAAATATGGAAGGCTCCTTTGATTAGTTCGGATGATGAATCGCCTATCAATCAAATAAGGCCTCCATTTGGTCACCGTATATAGAATTGCCAACATCTCTCTCTCACAAGTCGATAATTGCTGGGACGTCCTCCTTGCATTAGTACAGCTCCTATGCTAACACCCACCGCATCACATTCCAAAATGAACTCTTTGGTGAAGTTCGGTAGCGCTAGAATGTGTGCCGTTGTTATTGCTGTTTTTAGTTTTTTCAAAGGTTAAAGTAGCTTCATTCGTCCATCTAAAAGAGTCATTCAATAAAGAAGTGAGAGGAGCAGCGATCTTGCCATATTCGTCGTTACACCATCCACTGAAATGATGTGGCATAAATTTATTGCAGGAAGTAGTCCGTGCAACCGAGGGAAAATATTCACCAGATATTCTCCTGTAGCTAGAAAATTATAAAACTAAGTGGAATTGATTCGTAACTCTCTGATCTACATTTTTCATCTCATTAGTAGATTCAAATTGCAACTATGACGAAAATATAATATATTACGGATAATGGTGACGGGTGGAGTGGATGTTAGGGTTATGGATGATAATGGAGATGAGGGTGGATGGTGGATGTTGTTTAAGGGATAAAGACGAAGAGGAAGAAGTGGTTGAGATCCCAAAGAAGTGGGAGGACTTGACAAATGAAGGAGATTAGAAGTTAGGAGAGACCTTGCCAAGGTAGAGGTGATAGGTTGGTGAAGAGGGAGGGGGGAGATTATGGTAGAGAGAAGATAGAGAGGCAAGAAACCAATATTCTAATAGCATAATGATTTTGGCTGCCATCCACACTTTTATAGAGGCTAGCCAACAAGCCCTAATAACAATAATTAACTCTAATCCTAGTGGAATCCTGCCGATCGCGTTCGAACGCACCCGATCATGTTTGAACGCACAAAAATCGTTATATGTCGATGCGAATGCGATGCAAGCGTTCGAACGCGGCACTTGAACGCACTCGACCGCGTTCGAACGCGCATTTCGCGTTCTCCATTTTTGTGAACCTGATGGAGGTGTTCGCAAGGGCATTCGAACGTGACCCCTTCCGCGTTCGAACGCGACCCCTTCCGCATTCAAATGCGACCTACAAAAATTTTATTTTAATACGGTTGTACTCTCACAAACACCCAACTACTGATGTCGAACTCCTGCTCCCGATGGCTACGATCATAAACTTGCTTTATACGGTTTTGAGCAAGTTTAAGATGGGCACGCAACCTTCTCAATGTGGTGTCTCTATCCATCAAAGCTAAGTCCACCTTTGTCCGATCTGCAGAGTGTAATATTGGAGCCGTGCACCCATATACTTCCTCGAATGGAGTTATGCCAATACTGCTGTGGTAGGCGGTGTTGTAAGACCACTCCATCCGCAGTAATAACTCCCACCATCGTCTCGGCATTTCTCTAACAAAGCACCTCAAGTACTGCTCAATGCCTCGATTGACCACCTCGGTTTGGCTATCCGTCTATAGATGTTAGGCCGAACTAAAGTTCAATTGAGTCCCCTGTAATATGAAAACTCCATCCAAAAGTTGTTCATAAATACACGATTATGATCGTGCGTGGCATGCCATGTAATCGAGCAACATATTTCACAAAAATTTCAGCCATTGACTTGGCTGAAAATGGATGTGACAATGCTGAAAAGTGCGCATACTTGCTCAACCTGTCAACGACCACAAAAATAACTGAATAACTATGTTCCAGCAGAAAATCTTCTATGAAATCCATAGAAATGTCTTCCCAAACACAATCCGGTATAGGTAAAGGCTGTAGTAATCCGGCCGATTTCAATGTGGTTGCCTTAGCCCTTTGACAAACTTCGCAAGCACGGACAAAACTCCTCATATTCTGCCTCAATCCTGGCCATGTGCAACTCTGAGATATTCTTCTATAAGTCCTCAAGACACCCTCATGACCAGCCTCTAAAGTTTGGTGGAAGTGCTCCAACAATTTCTACCACAATACATCATTTACGGGCACCCGAATGCATCCACAGTCCAGTAGCAAACCGCCTCGATTCTCCAATTCTGGATGGCGCTCCGGATCATCCAACATCTCTTGTAACAATCTCAGAACATCTGGGTCAGATGTACATGCACACCTTAGCTCGTCAAGGAAAGGAAAGGTAGGAGAAGAATTTGTTGCGAGCTCGGCAGTATCGGGTTGGCGCGATAGTGCATCCGCCGCTATATTTTCCGTTCCTTGTATTGGATTTCATAATCATACCCCAGTAATTTTGTGACCCATCTCTGCTGTGCCGGAGTGTGTATATGCTGTCCCATAAAATATGGAAGGCTCCTTTGATCAGTTTGGATAATGAATCACCTACCAATCAAATAAGGCCTCCACTTTGTCACTGCTTGCAGAATTGCCAACATCTCTCTCTCGTAGGTAGATAATTGCTGGGATTTTCATGATAAAGCCTTGCTAAGAAAGGCTATGGGACGTTCTCCTTGCATTAGTACAACTCCTATGCCAACTCCCGACGCATCTCATTCCACAATGAACTCTTTGGTGAAGTCCGATAGAGCTAGAACGGGCGCCATTGCCATTGCTGTTTTGAGTTTTTCAAAAGTTGTAGTGGCTTCATCCGTCCATCTAAAAGAGTCCTTCAACAAAGAAGTGAGTGGAGCAGTAGGTCGATGCCAAGCGGTCATTCATGTTACCTTTTGAGGATCCGCCGCTACACCTTCCGCTGAGATGATGTTGCCTAAATACTCCAACATCTCGGCTACCATCTTGACTACCATCTTGGAAATAACTTCTTGGCTACCATCTTGGTTGTATGAGGCCTTGCTCCAACATCTCAGCTACCATCTTGGAAATAACTTCTTTTTGCACATGTGGATATCGATATGGCCTCACGTTTGCTAGTGCAGCCCTGAGTAATCTCTATCCGATAGTCCGCCGTTTTGATAATTTAGTTAGGGTCTTTTCTTATTGCACTAGTTGTTTATTTTTATTAAAATAAAATTCTTGTAGGTCACATTCGAATGTCCTTGCGAATGCCTGCATTAGATTTGCAAAAACAGAGAACGCAAAATATGCGTTCGAACGCCTGCATCGCGTTCGCATATACAGAGAATATCTTTTGTGCGTTCGAATACGATTGGGCGCGTTCAAACGCGATCAGCGGGATCCCACTAGAATTAGAGTTAATAATTGTATTTTGGCTTGTTGGCTAGCATCTATAAAGGTGTGGATGGCAGCCAAAATTATTATGCTATTGGAATATTGATTTCTTGCCTCTCTATCTTCTCTCTACCCTAATCTCCTTCCTCTCTCTCCACCAACCTACCACCTCCATCGTTGGCAAGGTCTCTCCTAACTTCTAATCTCCCTCGTCTGTCGAGTCCTCCCTCTTCTTTGGGATCTCGACCACTTCTTCCCCTTCGTATTATCTCTTAAACAACATCACCTATCCACCCTCATCTCAATTATCGTCCATAACCCTATCTTCCACTCCACCAGTCACCACCACCATCATCCGCAGTATATCATATTTTCGCCCTAGTTGCAGTTCGAATCTACAAAGGATGTAAATACGAAAAACGTAGATCAGTGAGTTATGGATTGATTCCACTTAGTTTTGTAATTGTCTAGGTACGGAAGAATATTTGGTTAATATTTTCCCTCAGTTGCACGGATTGCTATTAGAGCCATCTTTTGGTACCGTAGAACCCTATCAAATTTATATTATAGCCTATCTTTTGGTACCGTAGAACCCTATCACCATTGACAATCAAAGTATTGTTCAACTTGAAACACCAAATCCGTTGGATCACCGCCTTAGAATTTTGGAAAGTCCAAGCGTGCGGTTCTCCCCCGAATAGCATTGTCGGGTTCGTGAAAGATCCTTGGTTCATGTGTAACCCTTTGTGCATGTTGATCTCGTTCTCTATATCCTCGAACTCGTCCATCACCATCTCCGAAGGGATCAACCTCATTCTCAAAGTGCCAATCCTCCTCATCAATGAAGGCACCGGTGTCGAACGCCTCTCGGGTTCCACCACTGCCTGTCTTGGATTTTGTATTGGAGGTGGGGGATGATGTGTAGGCATAGGTAAAAGAGGATCATTGACACTCACATGTCACACCTGGACCTGTGGGGTATCGGTTCGATGTGGTCCCACCGCTGGTCCTTCTTGAGGCACTAATCTTCGTCGAGGAGATGACGAAGCCGATCGGTTCATGACATATTCTTTTAAAGCACTATAATCATTTTGCATTGCGTCAACTCTATGCAGCAATGTTTGGAACATGCACCTAAGTTCTTCCGCCAAGCCCATGTTCACACCCATAGACGTTGGTTGACTCGGTCCTGCCGTGGTCGCTCCAAAGGAATCGGCCTCACGATTAGGGTTAGTGTCGATTGAGTCTTCCCTTGTCGGTGTGCTCTCCATTGGTCTCTTTGTTGATGTCATCTTCCTTGTTTCTACCATTAATGGAGGTCTGAGGTTCGCCTGGGCTCGATACCAATGATAGGTCACGGAACAATTCCTTTCATATCTGAATTTATTTTAGGAAGAAGTCCTTGCAACCGAGGAAAAATATTCAGCAGATATTCTCCCGTAGTCAGAAAATTACAAAACCAAGTGAGATCGGTCCGTAATCTCTGATCTACATTTTTCGTATTTATGCCCTTTGCAGATTCGAACTAAAACTGGGATGAAAATATGATATATTGCAGATGATGGTGGTGGTGACGGGTGGAGTGGATGTTAGGGTTATGGATGATAATGGAGATGAGGGTGGATGGTGGATGTTGTTTAAGGGATAAAGATGAAGAGGAAGAAGTGGTTAAGATCCCAAAGAAGAGGGAGGACTCGACAGACGAGGGAGATTAGAAGTTAGGAGAGACCTTGCCAATGGTAGAGGTGGTAGGTTGGTGAAGAGGGAGGAGGGAGATTAGGGTAGAGAGAAGATAGAGAGGCAAGAAATTAATATTCTAACAGGATAATGATTTTGGCTGCCATCCACACTTTTATAGAGGCTAGCCAACAAGCCATAATAACAATAATTAACACTAATCCTAATGGAATCCCGCCGATCGCGTTCAAACGCGCCCGATCGCGTTCAAATGCACAAAAAACATTATCTGTTGATGCGAATGCAATGCAGGCATTCGAATGCGCTCGACCGTATTCGAACGGGCATGTCGCGTTCTCTATTTTTGCAAACCTGATGCAGGCGTTTGTAAGAGTGTTCGAACGCGACCTACAGAAATTTTATTTCTATAAAAATAAACAACTAATGCAATAAGAATAGACTCTAACAAGGTGTATCAACCGAGCCTCCGGCGAGAGGTTGGTCATTGGTTGGCCAATAGCGGCCAAGCCCCTGTGCACTGGCCCGGCTCCTCCTCCCTTTCCTTCCTTTTCGTCTCTTGTTCTTCCTTTCTTTTTCTTCTTCCTCGTTCCTCTTTCATGGTTGCTATAATGCTGGGCTTGAGCCCAGCATTATAGCAGACAGTGCTGGGTCAAGCCTAGCATTGTAGCAGTTTCTTTTTATTGTTCTTATTTTATTTTCTTTTTCTTTCTTTCTTTTTCTATTAATAAAGAATTTTTTTGTTAACTAATGCATTTAGTTTAATTGGGCAGTTAATTATATTGTTATATATATTTGTTCGGTAAATATAATTATTATCTAATTATAATTAGTAGAATTAATAATTTATTATATTATAAACACCTAAATATACATATTACTTGCATATAATTGATTAATACCTAGCTTCATTAATTATAGTCATGAGATTTATAAGTATACCCTAATATTCATTATATATATAATGTATTTCTAGCACCTTACTGTTATATACTATTTTGTATAAAAATAAAATACTAAACTTTTATAA
Organism: Typha latifolia; assembly: GCF_019914945.1. Taxonomy (NCBI): domain Eukaryota; kingdom Viridiplantae; phylum Streptophyta; class Magnoliopsida; order Poales; family Typhaceae; genus Typha; species Typha latifolia. The sequence continues at coordinate 4,402,641 of NC_133093.1, forward strand.
TTATTTTTATATGACTGGATAATGATTATTTTACATGTATGTGGCGATTATTAAAGTAAAGGGTTAGAACCACAAAGATTAACTATAATTAGATTTTATCTATACTTATATTTTTATAATTATATATAAGCCTCTTATTATTATTTTATAATTATATACTTAGACTACTTTTATATAAAAGGAACAATCACTTTTTATTTATTTCATAACTAACATTTTATAATAATAATATATTTATATTACCAGAATTATATCTATAATTAAATCTAGATATTTAATAAAATATCAAAAGAGGAATTCTAAACCTAATAAATCATAGTACTTAAATATTTTCATATCCCAAACCCCTTATGTGAGACCCCGTGGATCCGGTTAGCGATGAGTTGACCCTCGGTTGGCGGACATGAGGGATACGTATTTTGTATCTTCTGATCAGATTGTGAGTATTCTTATATCCTAGACACATTTATCAAATTAAAATCTATTATATAATTATGTATATGTATGTTTTGGCCTCCAGCATAATTATATAACCTTATCAAGAGATGATTTTAGTTGAGCATATTTTATCATGCATTTGATTAGACTGATCTGGGATATGAGTATGTTGATGATATATATAGAAATGATTAGAGATGACTGTATTGTTAGGACTTTATGTTGATGATATATATAGACTAATCATGCATTTGATTAGACTGTATTGTTAGGACTTTGGTATGAGTATGCATGTGACACACTAGCATTTGATTAGACTGTATTGCGGGTGAGCCCGTCCATCGACCAAACCTAAATGACGATCATCTTAGAAGTCTAGACCCTTGGGCGGAGCAAGATGAACTGGAACCGCATCGGATTAACATAAACTGAAGGAGGGATCATCAACCATTCATGATGCTTCCTCCTCAAGTTAGACAAGGGCTTCGATATGTTCCAGACCGAGACAATGGTATCCATGGGCGAACCATGCGTCTCGACTTTCTGAAGTTCAAAAGTGGCGACCCGGTCGATTGGTTGCATAGGGAAAAATAATTTTTCGTGTACTAAGGTATAGTGGAAGAGCATAAGGTGATGCTTGCGAGTTTCCACCTTGAAGATGCAGCACTTCATTGGTTTCGGGCAGCTAATGTGCGTGATACGATTCAAAGGTGGGCCGATTTCTGCACCGATATCACTCGGCAATTTGGAGCATCGGGGTATGAAGACTTCGATTCTCTCCTCTTAAAAACTGTACAAAGGACCACGGTTGGAGTATACTAAGAAGAATTTGAGAGAATATGTAGTCGCTGCCAACCTCCTTGGACCGATCAATGACTTCGCAGCACTTTCATCTCGGGGCTGCAAGGAGACATACAAGCGGACGTGAGGGCTTTATGGCCTAGAACATTAAAGGAGGCCCTGGAGGATGCAGTACTAATGGAAGATAAGCATCGAGCAATGAGGATGCACATCAAACAGAACTGGACAAGTCGAGATAGCCACAACCCGGTTCACCCAACCATAGCGGTAGGAAATGCAGCCGGCATACCAAGAGCTGTGGCTGCAATGGTGCAGGCACCCCTGAGGCCCTCCCATGATTTGAAATACGCAGCTAGAGGTCCGGGTCGAGCACTCACACCTGCTCAAGTGGAGGAGCGAAGAGCCAAATGCCTTTGCTTTTGCTGCGATGAGAAGTTCGTACCGAGACATCGCTGCCAAACTAATGGGATTGGTGATGCTAATAGATGGATTGGAGGAAGTTGAGGATGAGATTGCAGCAGAAGATGATGCACGGCTGAACAGCAAGGAGTAGTGGAGGAGCAGCCCGTGGAAGAAATTATGACCGAGATCTCCCTCCACTCCTATTCCGGGACAGCTGCACCAAAGACCCTACGGGTGAACGGTGTAGTGAAGAAGACCACAGTGAGAATCCTGATCGACACCGAGTCCATTCACAACTTCATCGATGAGAGGCTCCTATGGAAGATTAGGCTCGAGTCGGAACCCATGAACGGGTTTGATGTGACAATCGGAGATCGCACCACACTACGGGCTGATTTTATTTGCGGAGGCGTGGAGTTGAAGGTTGCTGAAATTTTTGTTCGAGAAGTGGCACGCTTGCATGGGATGCCTAGGACGATCATGTCGACAGGGGATCGCATCTTCATCAGCGAGTTTTGGTCCGAGATTTTTAGATTGCAAGGGACTCGAGTCAACCTTAGTTTAGCTTATCACGCTGAGACGGATGGCCAAACCGAGGTGGTGAACCGTGCACTCGAACAATACTTGCGTTCGTTTGTGGCGGACCGACCAAGGGATTGGGTCAAATTCCTCCCACGGGTCGAGTGGTCTTACAATACAGCTCATCACTCTAGCATCGGCATGACCCCCCTTGCGGCAGTTAATGGGCACATTCCCTGTCTTGTGTGCCTACGATAGACTCAACTGCGTCGGATCGGACCAAGCTTGACTTGGAACTTGCGGACTGAGATGAAACCTTGAGATGACTCAAGATTCACCTAGCATCGGCTCAAAACCGCATGAAGCAGACTGATGACAAGGGCCGGTGTGAGCTCGAGTTCGAGGTGGGTCAATTGTTGTTCGTTCAAGCCCAACCATATCGGCAATCCACATTGAGGCCGATTATAAACCAGAAGCTAGGTCATAAGTACTACGAGCCGTATCGAGTGCTACATCGAATCGGTCAAGTAGCTTACCGATTGGTCCTACTTGAAAGAACTTGAGTCCATCCAGTCTTCCACGTGTAGACTTTGAAGGCCCAGATCGGGCTTAATCATGTGGTGATTTCAGCTTTACCGAACCAATGGAGGAAGATAGCCCAGCTGAATCAGTCCGAGTCTTAGGCCATAGAAGACGGTGCCATGGATCTAGATTGGAGATAGAGGTGTTGCTCGAGTGGGTAGGCAAGCCCACTAACGAGTCTACTTGGGAGCTCAAGTTAGATATCATGAACCACTTTCCCAATTTCACAACTTGAGGACAAGGTGGCGGAAGCATGGTGGATTGATACGATTCAGACTTCATCTAGTCGTCTCGAGCATGGATACACCTTACATGTGTCTTTTCTTATTGTCTTAGTATTTTATTCAGGGAAAAATAAGGTTTTTGTAGGTTGCGTTCGAACATGGGTGGGTAAGATCAAATGCGCTTGCGAACGCCTGCAGGCGTTCACATCGACAAAGAATGCAAATTATGTGTTCGAATACACTTGACCCCATTCGAACGCCCGCGTGCGTACGCCTGCATACATTCGCATCGAGAGAGAATGCAATTTGTGCGTTTGAACGTATTCGACCCCGTTCGAACATGGTCGGCAAAAATCCACTGTTTCTAGGGTTAATAATTGTCATTTTTGACTTGTTTGGTTAGCTCTTAAGGTGTAGATGGCAACCAAAAAGATTATAATCAATTAAGTTTCTTGTCCCTAATCTTCTTCCTCTCCTTCCCTCTCATTCCCTCATCCCACAGCTCCGCCGCCTCTAGCCTCCCTTGACTGGCCACTCACGCTAGTCCCTTAGGGGCGGCCCACTACTCCCTCTTCTTCAAATCTCTCTCTACCTTCGCCCTAACCCTTTCTATCATCCATAATCCTTTCCTACCGCCTCCATATTCCACCTAGGATCCTCTGCCCCCATCCACGGATTCTAAAACCACGTTCTGATCTGAATCTTGCAGATCGGACTCCCTAATGTTCGCCCACTTATTTGAAGATATCTCTAGATGCTGCCTTTCGAATCATCTAATATTAGATTCATTGGAAAGTTCTTTTCGAGGGCTATGAGCTATCAAAATTTCATGTTGATCCAATGGTTATATCTTCAGGAATCTCCTTCTAAAGTTACGTGCCAAGTCCTATCTAGGTTTGATAACTAGATAGATCAAACCTAATCTGGGGAAGATTGTACAAGGAAATAGCCCGATTGCATGGAATGCCGAAGTCAATAGTTTCAAACTATGATCCGATCTTTATGAGTCACTTTTGGCAAGAGTACTTCAAACAGCAAGGTATTGAACTGAGAATGAGCTTGGCGCATCGACAATCCAATAGGCAATCCGAAGTCGTTAAGCGCTGCCTTGAGCAATATTTGCGATGCTTCGCCGGGGAGCAGCCGAAGAGATGGCTAGCTTACCTACCCTTGGCGGAGTACTCATACAACACGGCTCACCACACTGCTATTGGAATGACACCCTACGAGGTTGTCTATGGGTGCGGCCCCCCAATATTGGGTTCACTTGACTGAGCCGACATAGATGAGGTGCTAGTAGAACGGGATGAAGTACTCAAGTGGCTCAAGCTTCACCTAGTAGTGGCATAGAACCGAATGAAGCAAATGCATGACCGCAAACACTAGGAAAGAAGCTATGAAGTTGGCGATTGGGTCTATGTTCGACTTCAACCATACCTACAAATCTTGGTACGAACTATTCAGAACCAAAAGCTAGCACATCACTTTTTTGGTCCAGTTCAGATTTTAGGGAAGGTGGCAGCTGTTGCATATAAGCTGGATCTAGCAGAATCATCCCGAGTTCACCCGGTCTTCCATGTATCTAACTTGAGAGCCCGATTTGGTCCAGTTGAGCAAGTTGTGGCAGAACTACCCAAGCCCGAACCGGAGGTAGTTGAGTTCACTCTAGAGAAGGTCCTAGCACGAAGGAGGGCCAGACATGAAAGACGAATAGTCATAGAGGTGTTGGTAAGCTGGGTCAGTCAGACACAGGAGCAAGCCACCTGGGAATCTGAGGCAACATTGATGGACCGTTATCCTGAATTTGTACTTTGAGGACAAAGTGAGAAAAAGCATGGTGGAACGATGTGATTCGGACCACACTGAGTCATCTCCAGCATGGATACAACCTAGGGGGATCGATTCTTATTTTGTTCTAGTTATTATTTTTAGAAATAAGAATTATGTATGTCATGTTCGAACGCGAGGGTCGCGTTTGAACGCCTCTTGTAAACACCTGTAGGTTTTTTGCATCGACAGAGAACGCAATTTGTGCATTCGAACGTGTTTGACCCCTTTCGAACGCTTGCATACGTTTGCATCAATAGTGAACGCGAATTGCACGTTCGAACACGCTCGACCCAGTTTGAACGCGGTCGGCGAGAATTCATTGTCTCTAGGGTTATTATTTGTCATTTTGGCTTGTTAGGTTAGCCTCTTAAAATGTGCATGGAACCTAAAGGATCATTATGAATAAATATTGATTTTCTATCCCTTCCCTTCCTCTCTACTCTAATTCTTCTCCCTCTTCATTCAAGCACTAGCCGTGTGCCATCTCGACGCCGGTTACCTCTAATCCTCCCTCGTCCTTGGGATCACGTCCAACTTCTCTCCCCTCATCCTTATCCCCTCAACACCACATCCCCCCCCCAATCCATCACCATTATCATCTCTCTCACCCCATCATCACCATCACCCGACACCTTCACCTTCACCCCAGTTTTGTGTATTTTCGTCCCAAGTGCAGTAGAAATCTGCGAAGGGTGTGAATACCAAAAACATAGATTAGGAAGTTACAAATTGGCCATCACTGGTTTTGTAATTTTCTGTCTACGGCAGAATATTTTAAGATTATTTTTCTCCGACTGCGTGGACTATTTTTCTGCATCTGAGTTTGATCGGGTAGTGGACGCTCAGTTCATTTCACACAGACAATTAGACACCTATCATTCACTAGGGTATGCACGTGGCGAGTTACCCTCATGTGATTTCTATTAACTGGTGGGGTACCCGATCTGGATGGATTTTGATATATCCTTAGAGTATATGATTATATGACTAAGATACCCTTAGCGTATGGCAGGGTATGATTATGACTGAGAAATTGAGATACCCTTAGCATATGATAAGGTATGTTTCGAGCCTACGGGCAGAATGTTGAGATCGGGTACCGGGTGTTTACTGTGCACAGTGGTCTAGTATGATGATGTTATTCAGAGTCAATATTGACAAGTGAGATATTAAGAAATGCATATGATTTCATTATCATTTTATATACCTGATTATCAAGTAGTCATTATACATCATATGTGGTTGTATTTGATATCATAACATGGTCATGGTCGGCATGCATCATATGTGTCATATTGACAGAGTTTTGATGATGGTATGACATGAAGATTTATTTATACATTGTCAAGAATTATATATTTGATTAGTTAGGACACAATATCCATTATACATTTATATATTATTGAGGATACATTTACATATTCATTCATGATATGATGCGCTTTTTGATTCATATTATCCAGTACATGATTTACTCTTTGTTTGGCATCACTGATTCGGGGTAAGGTCTATTCACTGAACCTCTTGCTAATGACTCTCTCTATTTCTTTTCTAACCCCATGAATATTATGGTACGTGATAGCGACTTGAGATATCATGAGAAGAAATTTAGAGTGATGATGATGTGAGCTATAGATGCGAGAAGGTGTAGAGGATAGATTATATAGAAATTAAATTTTACCATTATTTGATATTTGTACTCCATTGTATTAGGCGATAATTTGTATAATACAGGTCGAATTATAGTGTACTCGTGTATCAATTGTTTTAGTTGTATCTTGATGGTTTGTCATCGCCTGTGTGGGCCCTATTAGATTATTTAGTGGTCTAGTGTATATTATTATGGACTTGGATTTTCATATGTTAATAGGTTTAGTTGGTTAATAGTATAATTTATTTGGTGATTGATTATGTGAGCATAGGGTGTATTTGTGCGTGATGGGCTCCGCCCGTCCTATCACGTGTGCCGCGCATGCCGTGTATGCACGTGGGTGTGCATGTGCTCGTGTCGGGCAGGGGCGTTATAGGATTGGGTCTAACAAGGACCGATCTTGGTTGCACCATGGTAGCTATGTGCCAAACCGCAATGGTGCCATGTCGAATTGCGGCCTTTGCATCTGAGGGCTCCCATGGCCCATTACCCAGAGGAGGAACCTTGGGAGGAGTAGGAGGAGCCCCCATATCAACCAATAGTCTAGATAAATGAGCTAGTTCACAGAGGACGCGAGAACGGACGCGATCAAACGCTACAACCCTAAGCCGTTCGAGTTGATTTTCCCAAATTTAGCGGAGGTGACCTGTTGGATTGGATCTACCATAAGGCGGAGCAATTTTTCAACTATAATGGGACACCTAACCACCAAAAGGTGCTTTTGACCTCATTCCACCTTGACGATGTAGCGGTGAGGTGGTTTCAAGCAGCACATCGCGCGCGCACCTTCACTACTTGGGAAGAGCTTTCGATCCACTTGTTGAAAGCCTTCCTAGTGGCTCAAATGATGGAACAGAAGATACGATAGTTAAAGGTGAATCATCGACCAGCGTGGACCACTAATGACCTACACACCAAGCCTAGAATGCCGGTCTCGGGTGTGGCGTGTTTGGGGTGGGTTCGACCAAACCCCAATTGGCCACATCTACTGTAATAAACAAAAAAAAAGAATTTGGGCACAACGTGCAGCACCACTCAAGCAGCTTGGCGCTGCATGGGGGCACCATGCGTCGCAAGCCTGGCTAGCTGGCCACGGTGGGCCCCACCCCGTAGCCACCACCGAAATCCTTCCCCCACCCCCTCTCTCTCTTCCTTCCTTTTTATTTTATCTCTCTCTCTCTCTCTCTCTTTCTCTTTCTCTCTCAGATTTGCCGAAATCGAGCCACCGGCAGCTGGCTGGCTAGCAGCGGCCGAGCCCCCCCGCCAGCCTGCCTCTCCTCCCTCCCCTCTTCTCTTTCTCTTCTTCTTCTTCTTCTTCTTTTTCTTCTTCTTCTTCTTCTTCTTCTTCTTCTTTCTTCTTTCTTCTTCCTTTCTTCTTCTTCTTCTTCCTCAGCTTCTTCTCCCCTTCTTTATGATGCTGCCCAGCACTGGTGGAAGCTCTTTCATTTTATTTTATTTCATTATTGATAGGTCACGGAACAATTCTTTCAAGATCTGAATTTATTGTAGGAAGAAGTCCGTGCAACCGATGAAAAATATTTACCAAATTTCTCCCATAGTATTAAAATTACGAAACTAATTGGAATCGATCCATAACTACCTGATCAACGTTTTTTGTACTTATGTCCTTCATAGATTCGAAATGAAACTGGGACGAAAATGCAATATATTGCGGATGATGGTGGTGGTGATGGGTGGAGTGGAAGTTAGGGTTATGAATGATAATGGAGATGCGGGTGGATGGGTGATGTTGTTTAAGGGATAAAGATGAAGGGGAAGAAGTGGTCGAGATCCCAAAGAAGAGGGAGGACTCAACAGACGAGAGAGATTAGAAGTTAGGAGAGACCTTGCCAACGATAGAGGTGGTAGGTTGGTGAGGAGGAAGATTAGGGTAGAGAGAAGATAGAGAGGCAAGAAACTAATATTCTAATAGCATAATAATTTTGGCTGCCATCCACACCTTTATAGAGGCTAGCCAACAAGCCCTAATAACAATAACTAACCCTAATTTTAGTGGAATCTCGCCGATAGCGTTCGAACGCACAAAAAGCATTATCTGTCGATGCGAACGCTATAAAGGCATTCAAACACGCCCGACCACGTTCGGATGCGCATTTCGTGTTCTTTGGTTTTGGAGAGAACACGAAATGTAGGTGTTCAACTTGATGTAGGCGTTCGCCAGGGCATTCGAACGCGACCTACAAAAATTTTATTTTAATGAAAATAAATAACTAGTGCAATAAGAAAAGACTCTAACAAGGTGTATACCACGCTTCCCCACCTTGCCCTCAAGGTGTAAAGTCGGAGAAACACTCCAAGATGTCCATTTCGAACTCCCATGTTGCCTCATCGGATGGCTTGCCAAGCCACTCAACTAGAATCTCCATCTCTAATCTGGTACCGTGACGTCGGCGGCGGCTAGCAAGTACTTGAACTGGCTCTAGGATCTCTGTCTCCTCCAATGGCTCCGATAAAGCTGATCCAATGACCTCATGATCATCAATCCGCTCCCTCAGGAATGAAACATGGAAGACAAGATGCACTCTCGACCCCTCTGACAGCTCCAAACGATATGCAACTGAATTCTACAATCATCTCTATATATATGTCACCAATGTATTCATATTCCAAATCTGCATAATCAAATGCATGATAAAATATGTTCGACTGTAATCATCTCTAGATAAAATTATATAATCATACTAGAGGCCAAAACATGCATGTACATAATATATAATATAACATAATTTGAGAAAGGCATCTAGGGGATAAGACTACTCACACTGATCAGAAGGCGCAAACCACGTTTTCCTTACATTCACCAATCAACCAAGTGACACTAATCGCTAGCAAGGTCCACAGGGCCTCACATAAGGGAGTTCGGGATCTGAAAATATTCAAGTAATATTAGTTTGTCGTTTATCCAATTAGAATTAGTTCAAGTAGAATATAAAGGTTTATTTAGTTTAAAATCACATCTTTTATTTTGTACATAACTACATTCACATTATAGGTAAGATTCAAATACTATAATTATATTATTATTATAAAATATTCGTTATCACATAAGGAGAAGAGGTATGTTTCCTTTTATATGAGAGTATTTCTAAATATATAATTATAAAATAAAATAAAAGGCTAAATAAGTATAGAAAAGGTCTAATTATAATTAATTTTATAATTCATACACTATCTTGATTAATTAGGGACAATGCATTCTTTACTCAATAAAATAATAAAAAATAACTAAATAAGTTTAGTATTTTATTTGTTGCCGAATAATCATAAAATTAATAGAAATACTTAAAATATGTATAATGAGGGTATTAGAATATAAATCTAATAATTATAATTTATAAATCTATCTATTAATCTAATAGATATATAAATAAATAAATAAATATAAGTATTACCTATATTTATACCTAATTAATCATTAATTATAAAAATTATCATTAATAAAATTATATTGAAGAATATATAATATTATTAAAATAGTTAATGTCTAAGTAATCTATTTGCATTAATTAGGAAGAAAAATACCTAAATAAATAACATAAATAAAATACCCAGCACTGTGTAGAAAGAAGGAGAAGGAATTGAGGAAGAAGGAGAAAAAAAAAAGAAAGAAAGAAAGAAAAAGAAGAAGAAGAAAAGAAGAGGCGAAGAGGAAGAGAAGAAAGAGAGGAGGTGAGGGAGGAGGTTGCGGACCGGGGCCGATGGGGAGGGCTCCGATGAGCCTGAGCTCGTGCAAGAGAGAGAGAGGAGGCTCACCGTGTTAGTGGAAGAGGCGGCGGCGGCAGTCGCAGGCCGACACCGGCAAAGGGAGAGAGAGAGAGAGGCAGTGGGGGGGAGGGGGGGGGGTTTGGCGGCGGCCACAGCGGCGCTGGGGCCCGCCGCGGCCAACTAGCCGTAGCCGAATGGTTGGGGCCACGATAGGGGGTACGTGGCACCCCCACGCTATGCCCTGCTGCATAGGCACGAGGCCGACCACACTTGTGCCCATGCAGAACTTAATTTTTCTTTTAATTTTTTATAAGGATAGGTTGTTACATTTTCCTTTCTCCCTTACGAAAATTTTGACCCCCAAAATTTATATCGTGCTGGTATTGTAAGATAATCCACATTTCTAGTTCCACTACATTCTAATCAAATCGACAACCGTGCAATCTCATTTTTTTCAAATCTATAACTTATACCGACACAAATAACTCCCTTACAAAATTAAAATTTCTAGATCTAAGTCAGTCAGGTAATCATACCTTATCTATAAATATCAATAATACCACTGGCATGCAGGAAAGCGTATATTTTTATTACTTTTCCTATTAACTACAACAATACAACATCGTAAAGCCATAATCACCTATGATAATACAATACAACCTATTTAACTAAATTATCTCCAATCTACTAAAAGTATACTCCGATCCCAAACATACTCCATGGATTATCTCTCAATACTATCACTAATACCAAGTACAACAATAAATACAAGTTATCTCCAGAACATTTGAAATACTTAATTCATGCTTCTCTTTCTAGACAAATACTATCACTTATCTAAATATACTCAGCATCATTCGAAATTCTCAAAAAATTTAGGCGATAGCACAAAGTCACTTATTTAAAATGCACTAATCATATACTTAAACCATTATACAAATTACTAGATAAATCAATATAAGAAATCACACCTATCCATATAAGACTACAATATCAACGTGTATTCATAATACATTCTTAAAAATAACATGCAGTGCATCAAATGAAATTTATTTCCTCTTTTGATTCTCAACATTATCTTCCTTCTTAATCTGCAATAGCTAAAAGGTTAAATTCAAACTATCTCAAGAAACATACATGATAAACTTTATAATGATCTTTTTATCAATCACTTCTGTATCTAAACTATTCATTCCTCGATTCCTATAATTCTAGTTTTATCATTATCTATTTAATACCTATCACTACTAGTATATCCCCCAAAATATTACTTAATGATATCGATATTCAAATCTAAAGACTATCTACTGAGTTCTACTAAGTAATCCAATAATCTCTTCAATATCTTGACAGATATAATATTCAGTTCATAATATTAATCCATTGCCACACAAATATTTACTAATCCATCATACTTGATCTTTAAGAATACATAAACACATCTTAGACAAATCCACAAAATCATTATACATAAACTAAAGCTACTAAGATTAATCTCCCGAATTGATAATGCTATTATGATCTGCTAATAAACTAACTGATTCCTATAGATTAGAAGACATCCAAAAATATAGATAACAGCCTTCTCGCAATCTTAACTTTGCAATTCATTAAAAGATTAAATTTCGACAATCTATAATAGAACTAATCACGAAATCATTATATCCCAATCAAGTATCTTTATCTTAAGAATTAAACGTAAACATGTAAGTTTTTACAATCATTAAGATCAACCTCATTATTCTAAAAGGCTCGCTCAATAACCTCCAGTAATAATCGAACATGTAAGCCAACGGTTAAACAAATGCTATTATAATCACTTCTCTATACATCATTATCCGTTCATCATCTAGCAGTATAATAAAGATCCATCGATACAATGTATATGAAATATCATAGTCCTCTATATTCTTTTCATTGCCATCCTTTGAAGCAATTAGTTCAACTTCCAAATCATCTATCAGTCATAATAAATAATCATATCTATAGGCTCTATGAATAGCTCTATCAAGTTATCTCTCCAATTAGTATCATCGAAACAACTAACATGTCAAAATACATAAGGAGAGAGAGAGACAGGAGGCTCATTGTGTTAGTGGAGGCGGTGGCAGCAGTCGCAAGCCGACGCCGGCAGAGGGAGAGAGAGATAGAGAGAAAACAAGAGAGAGAGAGAAAGAGATATTTAGAGGGAGAGAGAGGCGGTGTGTTTGGCGGCCGGCTGCGGCCACGCTACGGGGTGCGTGGCACCCCCACGCTATGCCCAACTGCATGGGCACGAGGTCGGCCACACACGTCGTGCCCATGCAGAACTTAATTTTTTTTAAGGATAGGTTGTTACAGTCTGTCTATGGATGGTAGGCCGAACTGAAGTTCAATCGAGTCCCTATAATATGAAAAACTCCATAAAAAAGTCACTTATAAATAAACGATCACGATCCGAGACAATCGTGCGTGGCATGCCATGTAACTGAGCAACATCTCTAACAAAAATTTCAGCCACTGACATGGCTAAAAATTGATGTGACAATGAAGAAAAGTGTGCATACTTGCTCAATTTGTCAACTACCAAAAAAATAACGGAATAACCACATACCATCGGAAGACCTTCGATGAAATCCATAGAAATATTTTCCCAAACATAGTCCAGCATCGGTAGAGGCTATAGTAATCCGGCCGGTTTCAATGTGTTTGCCTTAGCCCTTTGACAGACTTCGTAGAATGGACAAAACTCCTCACATCACGCTTCAATCCTGGCCACGTGCAACTCTAAGATATACTCCTATAAATCCTCAAGACACCGTCATGACGAGCCTCTAGAGTTTGGTAGAAGTGCTCCAACAATTTCTACTGCAATCTATCATTTGTAAGCACCTGAATGCACCCGCAGTCCAGCAGCAAACCGCCTCGATTCTCCACCTTTGGATGGCGCTCCGGATCATCCAATACCTCCCATAACAATCTCAAAACATCTGGGTCAGATGTACATGCATGCCTCAGCTCGTCAAGGAAGGGAAAGGTAGGAGAAGAATATACTGCGACCTCAACGGTATCAGGTTGGCGCAATAGTGTATTCGCCGCTCTATTTTCCGTTCCCTTCTTGTATTGAATTTCATAATCATACCCGAACAATTTTGTGACCCATCTCTGCTGTGTCGGAGTGTGTATACGCTGTCCCATAAAGTATGGAAGGCTCCTTTGATCAGTTCAAATAATAAATCGCCTACCGATCAAATAAAGGCTTCCACTTTGTCACCGCATGCAGAATTGCCAACATCTCTCTCTCGTAGGTAGATAATTGCAGCAATTTTTGTGATAAAGCCTTGCTAAGAAAGGCTATGGGATGTCCACCTTGCATTAGTACAGCTCCTATGCCAACTCCCGATGCATCACATTCCACAATAAACTCTTTGGTGAAGTCCGGTAGAGCTAGAACGGGTGTCGTTGTCATTGTTGTTTTCAATTTTTTAAAAGCTATAGTGGCTTCATCCGTCCATCTAAAAGAGTCCTTCAATAAAGAAGTGAGAGGAGCAGCGATCTTGCCATACCCGGCAATGAAGCGGCAATAATACTCGGTTAGCCCCAAGAATCCTCGCAATCCTGTGGTAGTAGTAGGTATCGGCTAAGCGGTTATGCATGCTACCTTTTGAAAATCCGCCACTACACCTTCCGCTGAGATGGTGGCCTAAATACTCCATTTGTGGTACTCCCCATAGGCACATGGAATTCTTAATCTTCAACTGGTTTTGCTTCAACAAATTCAGCACATCCTCCAAATGCTGTCAATGCTCCATTTCAGTCTTATTGTACACCAAAATATCATCAAGGAATACCAAGACATACCTTCGTAGTAGAGGCCGAAAATATCAATAATGAGGCCTTGAAAAGTAGCTGGAGCATGGTAAGACCAAATAGCATCACCCAGTACTCGTAGTGCCTGTCCGGAGTCCAAAATGCAGTTTTGTGCACATCTGTCGGGTGAACTCTAATTTGCTAATACCCAGCCCTCAAGTCAAGCTTGCTGAATATAGTCGCCCTTACAAGCTCGTCTAGCAGCTCCTCTAAGATCGGAATGGGATACCGGTCGTTGACGGTGATAGCGTTTAGTACTCGATAATCGACACAAAAATGCCATATCCCATCCTTCTTTCACACCAACAGCATGAGTGATGAGTAAGAGCTATGTCTTAGTTGTATGAGGCCTTGCTTCAACATCTCGACTACCGCATTCGAGATAACTTCCTTTTGCACATGGGTTTACCAATACAGCCTCACTTTCGCTGGTGCAGCCTTGGGTACAATCTCTATGCCATAGTCCACCGTTCACCTTGATGGCAACTCCTTTGGCTTCTCAAACAGTCCAGCAAATTTATATAATTATAGTACTTGGACTCATTAGAGGGTCATCTCCGGCTGGACCTAACTGAAGAAGGTAGGCCAAATCACACGCACAAGGCAGCCCCACCATTGGCTGCATCGCTAGAATCAACAGGGACCGAACACCATCAAGACGCACGTCTTTGCTTCCTTGCTTAAATTTCATCCACATGTACCAGAAATCAAATGTGATTAGTCCCAAGCTCTGTAACCACTGAGTGCCAACGACAATATCCACTCCTCACAGCACCAACAGATACAAGTCCACAATGATATCGTGTCCTTCTACCCATTTACCATCCCGGCAACACAAGCTCCCCGCTCGAAGCTTCGTGCCATCTCCAATATTTTAGCTTGGATATCTTCTTCGGTGCGTAAGTATCCGAATATGCATGCATCGATATTTTAGCTTGGAAATCTTCCTCTACGCGCATCTCCAATATTCTTATCTCTTTTCCCTTGTGCCGCTGCCGGCCTACCAATGCCTGGGTAACCCTCTCTCTAGTTCCCTTTCTCTTGCCCTTGGGCTCGAACTCGCTGAAGCCGAGCCGCCGACGAGAGGTCCACCGCTGGATGGCCACCAGCGGCCAGTGCCCTCCCCGCCGTCCCGGGTCCACACTTCCCTCCCTCATCTTCCTTCTCTTCTTCTCTCCTCGTTTTCTTCTTTCTTGTTTCTTCTTCCTTTCTTCTTCTTCTTCCTCAACTGCTTCTTCTCTTCTTTTTCCTACAATAGTACTAGGCTTGGCCCAACACTGTAGCACGCTAATGCTGGACCAAGCCCATCATCCATATTTTCATTTATTTATTTAAGTTGTTTTTCTTAATTAATGCAAATAGATTATTTAGACATTAATTATTTTAATAATAATATATATTCTTCAATAAGATTAGTATAAATTATAATTTGTATAATCAATGATTAATTAGGTATAAATATAGGTAATACTCATATTTATTTATTTATATATATCTCTATTAGATTAATATATATATACACCTTTGTAAATTATAATTATCAAATTTATATACTAATATTCTTATGTGATACATTTTAAATAATTCTAATAATTTATTATACATTATTATTTTGTAACAAATAAAATAGTAGGCTTAAGTATTTATTTATTAGTTTATAAAGTAATGACTACATAGTCCCTAATTAATCAAGATATAATTTAATTATAATTAGGTTCTTATCTATACTTATATTTTTATTTATAATTAAAAATCTAGCTAGTTATAAAGATAATTAGATATTATAAAGCCTAATAAATCATCATATATTATATGAATGGATTTTAATTAGGTGAATGGCTAACTTCATGCTACTTAAATATTTTCAGATCCCGAACCCCCTTCCCCTTATTTGAGACCCTGGGGACCTTGCTAGCGAGGAGTGTCACTTAGTTGATTAGCGAATATAAGTGATACGTGGTTTGCGTCTTCTGATCAGGGTGAGTAGTCTTATCCCCTAGACGCCTTCCTCCAATTAGGATATATTATATCTTATGTACATGTATGTCTTGGCCTCCAGGATGATTATATGACGTTATCTAGAGATGATTACAGTCGAGCACATTTAAATCATGCATATAATTAGGCTGATCTTGGATGTGAGTATGATGATGATAAATAGAGATGAGGAGAGATGATTATACTGTTGTAAGGTTATGTTCAGTTGATTTGTAGCATGAGTATGCATGTGTAGACTACATAGTTGGAGACTACATTGTATCATTTTTCTCTTGATTCCTATTTCACTTAAATTTCTATTATGCAGTAACTTGTTATCGTACTGGATATATACATATGATCTGTCATGTAGAAGGAAAGCATGAAATGTGATTGATAGGATAGTTGATAGAAAGCGTGAGGATACCCGAGTTGGCGCGAGGGTTAGGACGCGCTTGGTGGATGATTGATCGCTCCGACATAGCCGCGATCCTATTGACCTTACGTTCGACGTCGTTAGTCTATGTGCGCAGTAGACATTTGGACACATGTCGTTCGCTAGGACATATGTGGCGAGTTATCCTCATAAGGTTTCTATCAGCTAGGAAGGGTGCCCAGTCTGGATGGATGTTGATACCCTAGCGGGTGGCGGGGTATGGTTATAATTGAGATACTCTTGCGGGTAGCAGAGTATGCTTTGAGCCTTTGGACATGATGTTGAGACCGGGTATCGAGTGTTGACTATGCACAGTGGTCTAATATGATGATGACATATAGAGATAACATTGATGACTGAGATGTAGAAATACATATGATTTCATTATCATCTGAGCCTTTTGTTCATGACTCTTTTTATTTCTTTTCTAACCCTCTCAGATATGTGGTACGTGATAGCGACTTGAGATATCTTGAGAAGATATTTTAGAGCGATGATGTTGTGAGCTATAGATGCGAGACGGTATAGATGATAGTTTAACCATATATTGAGTTTGTACCAGTATTTGATATTTGTATTCTTTTTTGTATTAGACGATGATTTAGACAGTACAGGTCAAATCATAGTGTACTCTTGTATTAGTTGTTTTAGTTGTATATTGATAGTTTGTTGTGGCCTGTGTGGTCCTACCAGATTATGTAGTCGTCTAATATATATTATTGTAGACTGGGATATATATATGTTAACAGATTTATTTGGTTAATAGTATGATTTATTTGGTGATGAATTATGTGATCATGGATAGGTTAGCAGGTTTTATTTGATGATGTCATAATTATTAGTGCATAGGAGAGTATTGTGCGTGACAGGCCCCGCCCGACTTGTCACGTGCGTTGCGCATATTGTGTGCTCATTTGGGCATGCACGTGCCCATGCCGGGCAGAGGCGTTACAGCCAACTGTAAGTCCTGCACCTGAGTGCTAAGCTGATCAAATCGGTCGGAGAACTGTGGTAACTCTCCCTCAGGGTGATATGAATCATCGTCAGAGCTGTCAGTAGAACTGTCATGGTGTGATTGACGTCCAGCGGCAAAAGAGGAGGTCGGCTTGTAAGGAGACAGTTGATCATGAGCTTGACTCGTCTTAATAGTGATCCGATCCAACGATTTCTATGGAGTAAGCGAAGCTTTTGTGGCATGCACTCTCACCCCTCTCTGCATGCACAATTTGGTAATGAAAAATACCAAATGGAAACCTTCACAGGGAGCTTCTTTTTGAGCAGCTGTCAAAATAGAATCATAGATTACAGCAGCCAAATCAATAGAAACCCCTGACAGTATTGCATGAAGGAGGAAGGCCCGGTCCTGACTGATACTAGAATGCCGAGTCTTCAGAGTGACGTTGTAGAGACAAATGAGATGTAACATGCGAGCCACTAAAGTCAGTTTCGGATGTGGAATCATGTTACCTATCCAACCTTCCCCTTGTATTAACACATTACTAGCATAATCATGAACAGAAGGAAGAGGATCAGTAGAGGGATACTGGAACTCGCCATTAGGAATTTGGAATTCAGCATGGACGACCTCAGAGTCCAAGTATACAAAGACCCCACGGACGGTGGACTGTATACAACGATCCAAAACATTGGCATTGTTGAAAAACTCCCGAGCAACCTCCACATATGCTGTCCCGTCCATCCGACACTAACAACCTTCCTCGCTTAGTAAATATTTGTTCTATCCCCATGGCGGTAAAAATCAGAAATAACAACTAGTCTTTCACAAATTATTGGTCGAGTGCTAAAATTATATTTGTATCTCCCTGCAGCAGTTGATGAAGAAAACTTGGGAGACAAAGATAGTGAGGAAGGCGGCCTTGGTTTCTTAGAAACTGCAGCTTTTTTAGGCATTTTAGAGAGAGAACAAATTGCAAGATTCAACACATGCCCAAAGCATACAGAAAATAACAAGAAAGCCAAAAAAATACTAGAAACCATGAAAGTCCTAAGTAAAATCCATCTTCCACTAGAAAAAAGCTAAGTTGTTACGTTCAATCGCTCAGGAAACATCAAGATATTAACTCTAACGTGATCAAAACTCAAAAACGCACGAAATCAACCAAGATCAAGAGGCTAATTTGAATTAAAATAAGAAATTGTATGCACGATCATACATCGCAAAAAGTAAAGAAAAACTTGAAGATTCGGCCGAAAGACTCTAGATCCGGAGTAGAACTAGCTTTTAAAAGAGTTTGAAGTGAAAATTTTGATGTAAAACGTGACGATCTTGAGAATTTGGGAGAGAGGAAATGAAGGATTTCTAGGGTTTGAAAGGAGAAAGATGAAAACCCTTGGGTTCAGACGCAATATTTAAAGAACCCCCGAGTGCATTCGAACGCACCAGTCTGCGCATTCGAACGTGCCAGGCATCACGTTTGAACTCAAGAAGACTGCATTTGAATGCCATTTTTTTTAAATGAGTAACAAAATCTAAAAAATATTTTTGGAGATGCACTACTAAAAATTCAAAATAGATTCAAGACATAGAATATGACAATCAAAGGAAATAAGTCATACACGGATCAATAAAATCATCAAGAGCATATTATGATCAACTCTAATGCATCACTCACATTAAAAATTAATCTTGATTGATCATAACATTATGCATATGCAAGTTGAGCATAGACAACTTGAAACAATCTTCTTAAACAAACTTTTCTATTTTAAACAGTGATCCAACACAGTAGTTAAACCAACTTAGTATATAATTTTGCACTTTTCGACTTATTCACTAGAACTTGACAAAAAATTTTCCTGTATATTTTTTTTTCTCGCGCTGAACCCATATAGGTGCAATGATGGTTTTCACACATGAGTAGGTAGCCCTTTTCTTGTAGTACATATCAAACAATATGCAAACTGATATTCACATATATCACCCCCTTTTTTTTCTTTTTTTCTTTTTTGAAAATTTTTCAAGCAATGTACTAAGTCAAACTGGACTCTAAACAAGATGATTTTCACACTAACTCATTGTAGCCCTTTTCATTGATCTTTTATGAACACATTACTAATGACTAAGTATGAGGTCAAACTGTGCAAATCAAGGTCAATAGTGAACTATTTAAGAAAAAAATTTCATGATGTCATGCTCACTCAAGAATATACACACATTATGAGGGCATTAAATTTAACTTAATTATTATAGAATTCGAGAGAGTGAATAAATTAGAAATGACACAATATACTAGGAGATGACAAAATTGACTATGGTAACTCATAATCAAGAAAAAGTCATATTTATATGTCAAGAATATATTTTTGAATTTATAAGTGCATCATTTTAAAAAAAAAAAATCAAACTCTCGACAAATCTAAAACTGAAACCTAAAAAAAAATCAGAGTAAAATAAAACCTAAAAGAAATGAAAAGAAATAAAAACACACAAACCAAAGCACAAATCCTGAAAGAAAAAATCAGTCCAAAGCACAAATCCCTAAAGAAGTACGAGGATACTCAAATCTCTATATATCCAAAGGTTTTGTAAACAAATCTCCCAACTATTTTTCGTCTCAACATGTTCCAGTACTATTATTTTGTCTTCAACTAACTCGTGTATAAAATGATGTTGGATATCAATGTGTTTTGTACGCGAGTGTTCAACAGGATTTTTTGATATATTAATAGCACTCATGTTATCACAATAAAGCACCATAGTATCTTGTTCAATGCCATAATTCTTGACCATCTGTTTCATCTACAATAACTGAGAACAACAACTCTTCGCTGCAATGTATTCGGCCTCCATAGTAGATAAAGATATCGAGTTTTGTTTCTTACTGTGCCAAGCAAACAGATTAATTCCAACATAAAAATATCCATCTGAGGTACTTTTTCTGTCATCACATGAACCTGCCCAATCAGAATCCGTGCATCCCGATATGATAGCATCCGAGTCATAAGTAAACTAGATACCTAAATCAACTATGCCACTGACATATCTTATGATACATTTCACAACAAATAAATGTGTCTCCTTCGGTTCAGACTGAAACCTAGCACACACACCGACGCTAAATCCAATGTCTGGTCTACTTGTAATTAAGTACAAAAGACTACCAATCATGCTCCTATATAGTGTCTAATCAACACTTTTTCCTAAAATGTCCTTACCTAGTTTGGTACTTGTACTCATAGGAGTTCTAGCATGTTTTATATTTTCAAACCGAATTTAGTCACAAGATCCTTAGCATACTTCGTTTGAACAATAAAAATCCCTCTCTCCAATTGAGTAATTTGAAATCCCAAAAAGAACTTTAAGTCACCTATCATGCTCATCTCAAAATGACTGATTGTATATGAGATCTGCAAACTCCTTAGTTAAAGATTGACTCATTGCCCCGAAGACAATGTCATCCACATATATTTGTGCCACAAATAAACTCTTGTTCTCACGTCTAATGAACAATGTCTTGTCCACTCCTCCCGAGTGAACCCCGCATCCACTAAGAAAGTGGTCAACTTCTTATACCAAGCTCTTGGAGCTTGTTTTAGCCCGTACAGGGCCTTTTTCAATTTAAACACATGAAAAGGAAATTTCTGATCTTCGAAACCCTTAGGTTGTTCCACATAAACATCTTCATTCAGGATACCATTCAAGAAAGCACTTTTAACATCCATTTGAAATAATTTAAATTTTAAATGATAAGCAATATATCCATTTTAATCTATACACTCAACCTGAGTATATCCCTGTATATGAATAGATTCTAATCTAGCAACAGAAGCAAATGTCTCATCAAAATCTATACACTCAACCTGAGTATATCCCTGTGCTAACTATATTGCCATGTTCATCACTTTTATTCTTATATATCCATTTTGTTCTAATGACGTTCACATTTTTAGGTCTAGGAACTAAATACCAAACATCATTCCTAGAAAATCGCTCTAGTTCCTCGTGCATAGCATTGAACCAAGAGTTATCTAACAATGCTTCCTTCTCATTTTTAGGTTCAAAAGAAGATGTATAACAAGTAAATGATACCTCACTTTGGATTTGTCGTCTTGTCTTCATTGGTTCATTAAAGTCTTCGATCACTTGTGACAGTGGATGATTTAGTTTCACTCGGGCAAATGGTTCTAGTATGTTGCAGTCATCTTTGTTCATTTCAACCTTATCCTCGTCCTGTTTCTCAATTTCTAGATCAAGCTCATTTCCAATGTCTTCGTCATGTACCTGTAGGAACAAAAATAGAAGAAGCTTCAGTTTTGTCAGCAATGGATTCATCTATAATAACATTAGCAGATTTCATAATAGAAGAAGTGTCAAGATTAAATACTTTGTAGCCTCTGCTATTATTAGAATACCCTAAGAAGATGCCCTCACTACTCCTAGTGTCAAATTTAGTCAAATATTCTCGATCATGCAAGATATAGCATTTACTACCAAATACTCAAAAATATTTAATGCTAGGTTTCTTACCTTTCCAGATTTCATATCTAGTCATTTTTGTACTTAGTCTTAGATAAACACGATTTTATCACATGTACCGCTGTATTGACCCTCAGCCCAAAACCTTTTAGTAACCTTTTTAGCGTGAAGCATAACCCTAGCTATTTCCTGCACAACACGGTTCTTTCTTTCCACAATCCCATTTTGTTATGGAGTTATTATAGGAGCTGAAAATTCTTGCTGAATACCCCAAGAGAATCACAAAATATGAAAAAAATAATTATTTTCAAATTCTCTACCATGATCAGAACGAATCCTAACTAGGGTAGAAAATTTTTCATTCCGTAGTCTCAAGCATAGTGATTTAAAAACTTCAAAGGTTTCAGACTTCTCACGTAAAAAGGCAACCCAGGTATATCTGGAGTAATCATCGACCATTAAAATTATATATCGTTTACCTCCAAGACTTTCTATTTTAGTAGGACCCATTAAGTCCATATGGACTAATTGTAACACACGGTCAGTGGTAGCTGCATTTACTTTCTTGTGTGAGATCCTAATTTGTTTTCCAATTTGACACGAATTGCACACTCTTTTTTACATTTTCTTCATCTTAGGTATTCCTCTTACCACTTCTTGTTTGGACAAATTAAGCAATTCCTTGTGATTCACATGTCCAAGACATTGATGCCATAGATCTGTAATGTCAAAAGACGCATTGTTACATTTCAATTTATGTGAAGTTCAAACAACTTAGCAATTATCAGATGCTCTAGATCCAAAACATAAAACATTACCATCATGATCTAGAATAGTACAATCATTTTTGGAAGATTTTACCTCATAATCTTCATCACAAAATTGACTGATGCTGAGAAGATTTGATTTCAAGTCCTTAACATAAAGAACATTTAACACCTGGAGTACTTACCTTTCCTTTACCTATTACCTTGGATGAATTGCCATCTCCAAATGTCACAACTCCCCCCTTCATGTTCTTCGAGATTACAAAATAAGGATTTGTTGCCTGACATATGTCTTGAGCAGCCACTGTCTAAATAACACAAGTCAAAATTTAAAGCTTTCAAAGCAGTATGTACAACTTAACATTTCAAATCACTTTTCTTGACCCATATGGCCTTTGTCTTCACCCCATAAATGAAGGCACTCCTAGGTTTTTGTAAAAATTTGCAATAAGATTGTCTATGCCCTAGAATGGCACAATGAAAGCATGTCGGAACAAACCATTTTTTACTCACCTTTAGTTGAGGAGTATGTCTAAAGTTTACCTTTTGAACCGTTGAAGATTTACCAGATTGTTGATTTATCTTCAGTTTAGAGATATTCATCTAGGATTGCTTTATAAATGCGGTTGATGACCTTAGATTTTCTTCCTTTTGTAGACCTACAGAGACAAAGACAATTTTATAGTTATTTGAATTACCAGTGTATCCAACTCCATATCTATCTTTTCACACGTATGTATCTAAATCCTAGGTAATGATATCACTCGTTTGCTTAAATAAAATCAAAAGATATATTAAAAAATGAAAGAAAGATGAACGCCAAGATTTTAACATGGAAAAACCCAAATGGGAAAAAAAAACTATGGATCCAAACTCTAATCAAAACCAATCACTAGAATAGTAGCAGTTACAAAACTGACTCACAAAACAACTCGTCGATCCAAACGACTTTGTTCCTCTCAGTCTTGCTTGCTAGAACCCACGATTCACTGCTTCTCGTGATTGATGTGCAACCTCAGTAGCCCTCGAGATTGTTCTTTCGTCTAGATAGCCCTTAAGGTGAAAGATTAAGCTTTGTAGATGAGAAGGACCTTATTGGTTGAAGAAACGATGTAGCCTCAAGAAGTCTCCTTCAAAATTGCTTCACCAACCACCCTAGAGAGTTAGGGCATCACTATACTTTTATAAGATCTCCAAGATAGAGTCAAATCCAAGTCTTATCCGAACTCACGAAAGTCCAAAAATTGCAAACTTCGTACGTGCGTTTGAACGCGGCTCTAGTGCATTCAAACGACCTGACTTAATCTCAGGTACATTTGAATGGGCCCAAGTGCGTTCGAACGCGGCAGCTTGATTTTCACAGGTTGCGTTCGAACAGCTTAGGCTACGTTCAAACGCGCGTAGAAACAGCAGGTACTGTCTGTGCGAACGCGTGCGCTCGTGTTCAAATGCGCTAGTGAAGACGATGTTTCTATTTGTGCGAACGCATTTACCCGCATTTGAACACGCTTGTGAATGCGGTGTTTCTGTATGTGCGAACACATGTACCCGCGTTCGAATGTGCTTGTGAATGCTGCTCTTTCTCAGTGTGAACACCCTGTGAACGCGGTGTGAATGCGATATGAACTCATAAACTCTTCTCCAATAATCTTGCAATTATTCAAAACATATACTTTCTAGACTTGTATAAAAGCTCAAAATAGATGTATCAATACATTTAGAATATTTTGTACACAACTACCAACAATAAAAACCTAACACATGCATTGATGTTATTGATATTGAGGTGTTATAGTCTGTGGAGCCTAATATTGGATATATAGACTTGTTCATATGTTGTGATAAAGTGTAGAAATTTGTAAATATGTGGAGATATGTATTTTGTACAGAAGGATTATTATCAGTAGATTTGTGGTTATTCTGAGTAGACATAGCGTATTTTTGGATTTTTGATCTTTTATAAATATATTTGTTATTAGGAGATTGATGTAAAGAGATATATGTGCAGAGAGACTATTTTGATTTTATGAGGGTTATAATTATGGATTGTGGATGGATGAGTAAGACATATGATGATTTTGTATAGTGGAAAAGAAATTATGTGTCGTGATATATATGATTGTAGATTGCATATAGAAAAGAATTTTCGAATGACTAGTATGATAAATTATGTTTGCAAATACTTGTGTTAGTAGGTATGAAATTTTTGATTGTATCGATAAAATGGGTGATTTAGTAGGGATACGTGTATCTAACAATATTGTTAGAGGATTAACGTCTCGCTTAAATCTTTGAGTTGATTACCAAATAGGGTAATGAGTATAGGAAATATGACATGGATTGTGAGTGATGTCAATAGTTGAGACATAATGCATATAGTTCTGGATGACATGATAGGTTTGGTTAGAAGTTGCTAATTATGTGAATATGATTAGATGGAAAGAATAATAGTGGAATGAATTATATAAGGTGATGAAAATACTAAGTTGATAGCCTCATGACATATCTTGTATGACATTGAAGATATATGTCGATTATTCGTTTAGTTTTGGACATCGATTTAGAGGATAAGAATATTATAGCATGACAATCGTGTGTTTTGGGTGATGAATTTTCATTACAAATATACAGACTTATTTTTCATGATTATTAGGTGCACCTTATATAGAGGATGTGATTAAATTGTTCAGTATATGTGGTGCACCTTATATAGAGGATATGATAGAATATTAGGTTGAGACTCTTGAAGAAATATAAGGTTTTAAGTGATTTAATTAGAAATAAGATATGTTGGTTTTTAATCATACATGTTAAATTGAGGTATTATGTGCTTTTATAGGTTAGTTGTTTTGGTGCTACTAATTGGAGAGATAATTTGATAAAGTTATTCATAGAGCCTATAGATATGGTTATTCATTATGACTGATAAATAATTTGGAAATTAAACTAATTGCTTCATAGAACGAATCATATTCAGTGTATCGATGGATGTTTTTTATACTGATAGATGATAAACAGATAATGATGTATAGAAAAATGATTATATTAGTATTTGTTTAACCATTAGCTTACATGTTCGATTATTACTGGAGTTTATTGAGTGAGCCTTTAGAATGATGAGATTGATCTTAATGATTGTAAAGACTTACAGGTTTACATTTAAGTCTTAAGATAAAGATATTTGATTGGAGATAATGATTTTATAATTGGGATATAATGACTTTATGATTGGTTCCATTATAGTTTGTCAAAATTTGATGTTTTAATGAATAGCAAAGTTAAGGTTGTGAGTTGATCTAAAGTAAAATGGAAGATATATTAGTAAGGTTGTAATTTATATTTTTGGATGTCTTCTGATCTACATGAAGCAGTTAGTGTCAGTTATTTTATTAGCAGATCATCATAGCATTACCAATTCGGGAGATTAATCTTAGTAGCTTAGTTCATGTACAATATTTTGTGGATTTGTCCAAGGCATGTTTATGTATTCTTAAAGATCAAGTATGATGGACTAGTAAATATTTGTGTGGCAATGGATTAATATGATGAATTGAATATTATATCTATCGAGATATTGAAGAGATTATTTGATTATATATTAGAACTCAGTAGATATTCTTTGGATCTGAATATCGTTATCATGAAGTAATGTTTTGATGGATATATTAGCAGTGATAGTAATTAAATAGATAAAAATCAAACTTGAGTTATGTGAATCGAGGAATGAATAGTTTGGATATAGAATGTGATTGATAGAAAGATTATTATAAAGTTTATCATGTATGTTTCTGGAGATATTTTGAATCTAACATTTAAGATATTGCAGATTAAGAAGTAAGATAATGTGGAGAATCAGAAGAGGATATAAATTTCGTTAGAACTTGCATTAGGATTTACATTGATAGGCTGAATTTGATGCACTGCATATTATTCTTAAGAATGTATTAGAATACACGTTGATATTATAGTCTTATATGGATAGGTGTGATCCCTTATATTAATTTATCTAGTAATTTGTATAATAATTTAAGCATATGAGCAGCGCACTTTAAATAAGAGAGTTTGCGCTATCACCTATATTTTATGAGGATATCAAATGAAGCTGAGTATGTTTAGATTAGTGACATTATTTGTTAGAAAGAGAAGCATGAGTTAAATATTTCGGATATTCTTGAAATAACTTGTATTTATCATTCTACTTGGTATTAGTGATAGTATTGAGTAATAATCCATTGAGTATGCTTGGGATCGGAGTATATATTCAGTAGATTGGAGATAATTTACTTAATAGGTTGTATCGTATTATCATAGGTGATTATGGCATTACGATGTTGTATTGTTGTAGTTAGCAGGAAAAGTGATAAATTTGGATAGCTTGAGGTATTTTGGAGTAGAATATGATTCAAGTAATAGATGACAACACTTTTTATATTGTAGACTGAATGTACTCTTTCTAGCATACCAGTTGTATTATTGATGTGCATAGACATGAAATGATTACCTGACTGACCTAGATCTAGAAATTTTAATTTTGTAAGGGAGTTATTTGTGGTGATATAAGTTATAGATTTGAAAAAAGTAAGATTGCCGATTTGAGTAGAAGTTGGTGAAACTAGATATCTGGATTTAATTACAATACCAGTGTGATTTAAATTTTGGGGTCGAAATTTTTATAAGGGGGGAAGGAAAATGTAACAACCTATCCTTAAAAAAAAATATTAATCTTTGCTTGGGCATGATGTTGTCGGCCATATTGTGGCCGGCCTCGTGCCCATGCAATGGGGGCTCAGCGTGGGGGGGTGCCACGCACCCCCTCGCGTTGCCGCAGCCAACCGGCTGTGGCGAACTGGCTGCGGCGGGCCCCACCGCTGCCGTAGCCATCGCCAATCCCTCCCACCACCTCTCTTTCTCCCTCTATCTCTCTCTCTCTCTCTCTCTCTCTCTCTCTCTCTCTCTCTCTCTCTCTTTCTCTCTCTTTCTCCCTTGATCCTCTCTCTCTCTTGCCAAGGTCGGCCAATCGCCGCTGCCACCTCCGCGAATGCCGGTGAGCTCTTTCTCCTTCTCTCTTCTTTTCTCTCTCTCTCTCTCTCTCTCTCTCTCTCTCTCTCTCTCTCTCTCTCTCTCTCTCTAATATTCTCTCTCTTTTCTCTCGTGCCGCTGCCGGCCTACCGCAATCGGGGTAAGCCTCTCTCCAGTACTAGCAATCACTATGTTTGACCCTGCAAAATTTCCACCTGGCGTTCTAGGCACAAACTGCCCATCTCTGTTGCCCCAATTTGCTTTCGCTGCCATCTTGAAAGCCTTGTGCTTTTGCTCCATCTTCATGGCCTTCTCAAAGGCCTCCTCAAGAGTGGTAGGATAGATAGCACGAACATCTGTTTGGATCTCCTCCCGCAACCCTGAAATGAGTGTGATCATCAATGTCGATTCAGGCCAAGGTGGCTTGCAATGGCTACTAACTCTTTCAAATTCTGCTTGGTACTCCAATACGGTTGTCATCTGAACCATCTTGCTTAATGTGGTAGCAAAAGCTCTATATGCCGTTGTCCCAAATCTGCGTGTAGTACTTTTACAAAAGTCTGCCCAATGGTAAATCCTCCACCACGAATAGCCGATCGATATCAATGCAATGCCATTCCTTGGAGGTGAAAACTTGCCATCCCTTTGTGTCCTCCATTGTCCCTTGATAATCAAAGTATTACCCCACTTGAAACACCTAATCTGTCGGATCACCGCCTTTGAATATTGGGAAGTCCAAGCGTCTGATCACCGCCTTGGCATGGCTAGAAGCTAGACCGGTTGGCCTTCATGGCTAAACTCCATCAACAACGTGAAGCCATTGCACCTTGAGCACCAAGTCAGCCCCTCGTAGAGCCAACGGATGGAGATCAATTGAGAAAACAACGCCCTGAATTTGCAGCTGGACCTTGCGGCATGTCCTCCGTTCTCAACATTGTGTCATCACCAATAGCCACATCGAAGCCATTGGAAGGCTCCGACTCCAATCCCAAATGCCTCTCCATCCGAGAATCCACAAAGTTGTGGTTACATTCTGAATCAATAAGGATTAGGACTTTTTTCTTCTTGATCATACCTTCCACCCGAAGAGTTTTCGGAGTTGTCTCGCCGGTGTATGTATGAAGGGAGAGCTCGACTTGGACATCAAGTGGGTTCTCCTCTTCGTCTTGGGCACCTTTCTCCTCTTGCTGGCCTTCTAGATCTTCCAAAGGATCATCCTCGATCGCCTCTTCCATGAGCATGATGGCACCGGTCTGTTTGGTGCACTTTTAGACATAACGCCCCCACTCAGCACACGCAGCGCACGCGACAAGTCGGGGTGGGCCCATCACACATAGTTACACTCCTATGTAACATATGGCTCACATAATCCATCAGCAAATAAATCATACTATTAAATAAATAAACCTGTAAACATATGAATATCCAAATTTACAACAACCATACTGACAGCTACATAATATGGCAGGGCCCACAAAGGACACGATAAATCATTAAGATACAACTAAAATCACTAATATATTAGTACACTATAATATGACCTGTATTATATAAATCATCGTCTATACAATGGAGTATAAATATTAAATAATAGTACAACTCAATATCTAGATAAATTATCTTCTATACTATCTCACGTCTATAACTCTCCTCATCTTTGCACTAAAATATTTCCTCAGGATATCTCAAGTCGCTGTCACGTATTATAATATCTTGGGGGGTTGACAAAAATATAAAGAGAGTCATGAGCAAAGAGTATATCAATCATAACCATACCCTACCATCCGCTAAGGGTATCAACATCCATCTAGATCGGGCACTCTTTTAGCTGATAGAAACACGTGAGGATAACTCGCCACATATGCCCTAGCGAATTGCATGTGCCTGAATGTCTACTATGCACATAGACTAATAACCTCGGATGTAAGGCCAAAGGATCGCGACTATGTCGAGTGATTAATTATTTACCAAGCGTGTCCTAACCCTCGCGCTCACTTGAGTATCCTCACACTTTCTATCAACTATCATATCAATGAGATTTTATGCTTTCCTTCTAAATGACAAATCATATGTATATATCTAATACGATAACAAGTCAATCATACCAGGAATTTAGTGGAACAGAAGTCAAAAGAAATATATGATGCGATAAAATCTCCAATGAAATCACCTCAAGATAAGATCATATAAACATGTTGGAGGTCGAAACATTCATATACATAATTATATAATATATTCTAATTTGATAAAGATGTTTAGGGGATAAAACTACTCACATCTTATCAGAAGACATGAACCACATAACCCTCCAAGCCGTCAACCGACTATCAACTCATAGCTAGCAGGGTTCACGGGGTCTCAAATAAGGGGTTCAGGATCTGAAAATATTTAAGTAACATGAAATTAGCCATTTATCTATTTAAAATCCGTTTGTGTAAAATATGATAATTTATTAAGTTTTATAGTTTCTACTTATCCTTTAAACTTTTAATATACTATCATTATAAAAGGTCAGTTATAAAATGAGAATAAAAGGGTTGCTCCTTTTTAGATAAAAAAAATTAGTCTAAGGATGACGTTATAAAATAAAATACAATAAAAGGATCAATATATCAATACACACACACATATATATATATATGTAATTATAATTATAAATAAGCATATAAATATAGATAAAAATCTAATTATAAATAAATTGTGGTTCTCACTCTATTTTAATTAATTAGGAACTATGTAGTCGTTACTTTATATCAATAAATAAATAAATAAGCCTAGTATCTTATTTTTTACAAAATAATATGTAATAAATTATTAGAATTCTACAAATGTATATCATATGAATATTCCTATACATCTATAAACCTAATGATTATGATTTACAAATCTATCTATTAATCTAATAGAAACATAAATAAATAAATAATAAATATAAGTATTACCTATATTTATGTGTAATAGTTTATAATAGTATAATCATTAATTATACTAATTATAATTAAAAATAATCATACTAAAGAATTTATATTAATATTACAATAATTAACATTTAAATAAACAAATAAATAATTGATACACCTTATTAGAGTCTTTTCTTATTGTACTAGTTGTTTATTTCCATTAAAATAAAATTCTTGTAGGTCATGTTTAAACGCGGAAAGGGTCGGGTTCGAATGGAAGGCTTGTTGGCTAACTTCTATAAAGGTGTGGATGACAGTCAAAATCATTATGGTATTGGTATATTGGTTTCTTGCCTCTCTATCTTCTCTCTACCCTAATCTCCCTCCTCCCTCTTTACCAACCTACCACCTCTACTGTTGGCAAGGTCTCTCCTAACTTCTAATCTCCCTTGCCTATCGAGTCCTTCCTCTTCTTTGGGATCTCGACCACTTCTTCCCCTTCGTCTTTATCCCTTAAACAATATTACCCATCCACCCTCATCTCCATTATCATCCATAACCCTAACTTTCAGTCCACCCGTCACCACCACCATCATCCGCAATATATCGTGTTTTCATCCCAGTTATGTTTCAAATCTGTGAAGGGCATAAATACAAAAAATGTAGATCAGAGAGTTATGGATCGATTCCACTTAGTTTCGTAATTTTCTGACTATGAGAGAATATTGAATGAACATTTTTCCTCAATTGCGCGGACTGACTTGTGCGAGTGATTTGGCCTATCTTCTTTAATTAGGACTAGCAGGAGATGAGCCTCAAATTAGTCCAGATACTACCATCGAGTTGTTTAATTTATTAGATAAATTTACTGGATTATTTGAGGAACCAAAGGAGTTGCCACCAAGACGAATGGTAGACCATCGCATAGAGATTGTGTCCGGGGCTGCACCGGCGAATGTGAGGCCATATTGGTATCCACATATACAAAAGGAAGTTATCTCCAAGATGGTAGTCGAGATGTTGGAACAAGGCCTCATACAACTAAGTCATAGCTCTTATTCATCGCCCATGCTATTGGTGCGAAAGAAGGACGATACATGGCATTTTTGTATCAACTACCAGGCACCAAATGCTATCACCGTGAAGGATCGATATCCCATTCCAGTCATAGAGGAGCTGTTGGACGAGCTTGCAGTGGTGACCATATTCAGTAAGCTTGACTTGAGGGCGGGAGCGGATGTGCATAAAACTACATTTAAGACTCCGGACGGGCACTACGAGTTCCAGGTGATGACCTTCAGTCTTACCAATGCTCCAGCTACTTTTCAAGGTCTTATGAATGATATTTTTCAGCCTTTACTGCAAAGGTATGTCTTGGTATTCTTTGATGACATTTTGGTCTATAGTAGGACTGAATTGGAGTATTGACAGGATTTGGAGGATGTGCTGAATTTGCTGAAGCAAAACCAATTGAAGATTAAGAATTCCATGTGCCTATGGGGAGTACCAAAAGTGGAGTATTTAGGCCACATCATCTCAGCGGAAGGTGTAGCGGTGGAAACAGCGCCCATCTCAGATGAAGCCACTATAGCTTTTGAAAAACTGAAAATAGCAATGCAACAGCGCCCATTCTTGCTCTACCGAACTTCACCAAAGTACTGAATTGGAGCATTCGCATAGGAGCTGTACTAATGCAATGAGGACGTCCCATAGCCTTTCTTAGCAAGGCTTTATCACAAAAATCTCAGCAATTATCTACCTACAAGAGAGAGATGTTGGCAATTCTACATGTGGTGACAAAGTGGAAGCCTTATTTGATCGGTAGGCGATTCATTATCCGAACTGATCAAGGGAGCCTTCCATATTTTATGGGACAGCGTATACACAGTTCGGCACAGCAGAGATGGGTCACCAAATTGCTGGGGTATGATTATGAAATCCAATACAAGAAAGGAATAGAAAATAGAGCGGCAGATGCAATATCGCGCCAACCCGATACCGCCGAGCTCGCCACATATTTTTCTCGTACCTTTCCCTTCCTTGACGAGCTGACGTAAGGCGTACATCTGACCCAGATGTTTTGAGATTGTTATAGGAGGTGTTGGATGATTCGGAGTGCCATCCAGAGTTGGAGAATCGAGTGGTTTGCTGTTGGATGATTCGGGTGCCTACAAATAATGGATTCCGGTAGAAATTGTTAAAGCAGTTCCAGCAAACTCCAGAGGCTGGTCATGAGGGTGTCTTGAGGACTTATAGGAGGATATCTCAAAGTTGCACGTGGCTAGGATTGAGGCGAGATGTGAGGAGTTTTGTCCGTGCTTGCGAGGTTTGTCAAAAGGCTAAGGCAACCACATTGAAACCGACCGGATTACTACAGCCTTTACCTATACCGGATCGTGTTTTGGAAGACATTTCTATGGACTACATAGAGGGTCTTCCGCTGGTACTTAGTTATTCCGTTATTTTTGTAGTGGTTGACAAATTGAGCAAATATGCGCACTTTTCGGGATTGTCACATTCATTTTCAGCAAGTCAGTGGTTGAAATTTTTGTTAGAGATGTTGCTCGGTTACATGGCATGCCACATACGATTGCCTTAGATTGTTATCGTGTATTTATGAGCGACTTCTCTATAGAGTTTTTCAGATTACAGGGCACTCGACAAACGGACGGCCAAACCGAGGTGGTCAATTAAGCATTGAGCAGTACTTGAGGTGCTTTGTTGGAGAGATTCTGAGACAATGGTTGGAGTTCTTACCGTGGGCGGAGTGGTCTTACAACACCGCCTACCACAGCAGTATTGACATGACTCCGATTGAAGCAGAGTATGGACGCATGGCTCCGACATTACGCACTTATGACCTAGTGGCATTTGCAGATCGGACAGAGGTGGACTTAGCTTTGATGGATAGAGATGCCACATTGAGGAGGTTGCATGCACATCTTAAACTTGATCAAAATCGCATGTAGCAAGTTTATGATTGTAGCCATCGGGAGCAGGAGTGTTACATCGACAGTTGGGTGTTTGTGAGGGTACAACTGTATCGATAGGTGACCTTGCGTCCGATGTGTAACCAAAAGTTAGCACATCGTTTTTTGTCAATTTCGGGTGTTAGAGTGTATCGTCTACCATTATGATTGTATACCGAGTTGATCTGTAGCATGACTATGCATGTAATAGATTAGCATGAGTATACATGTGTTGACGATATAGTTGTAGACTACATTGCATCATTTCCTCTTGATTATTATTCCACCTAAATTCCTGTTATGCATTGACTTATTATCGTACTGGATATATGAATATGATATATCATTTAGAAGGAAAATATGAAATGTGATTGATAGGATAGTTGATAGAAAGCGTGAGGATACCCGAGTGGGCGCAAGGGTTAGGGCGTGCCTGGAGATGATTGATCGCTCGAAATAGTTGTGATCCTGTTGGACTTACATATGAGGTCATAAGTCTGTGTGCGCAGCAGACATTCAGACACATGCCGTTCGCTAGGGCATATGTGGCAAGTTATCCTCACGAGGTTTCTATCAACTATGTGGGTGCCCGGTCTAGATGGATGTTGATACCCTAGTGGGTGGCAGGTATGGTTATATTTGAGATACTCTTACAGGTGTCGAAGTATGCTTTGAGCCTTCGGACATTATGTTGAGATGGGGTATCGGTTGTTGACTATACAGAGTGGTCTAGTATGATGATATTATATCGTGATGTCGGTGATGATCGTGATGTTGAGAAATGCATATGATTTCATTATCATGTGTTATACCTGATTATCGAATGGTCAATATGCATCATAGGTGGTTACATTTGATATTGTAGCATGATCATGATCGGCATGTATCATATGTGTTATATTTGAGAGAGAGTTATGATGATGGTATGACATGGAGATTTATTTATACATTGTCGAGGATTATATATTTTATCAGTTATGACATGACATGTTATCTATTTTTCATTTATATTTTTTTGAGGAAAATTCATATACTTATGTATGATGATCTCCTCTAAATCCTCGAGCATGTCCATCGCCATCTCTGAAAGGATCAACCTCATCCTCAAAGTGCCAATCCTCCTCGAGCACGTCCATCGCCACCGCTGGTCTTGGATTTTGTAACGGAGGTGGGGGATGATGTGTAGGCATTGGTAAAAGAGGATCATAGACACTAACATGTCGTACATGGATGCGGTCCCACCACTGGTCCTTGTTAAGGCACCGATCGTCATTGATGAGATGACGAAGCCAATCGGTTCATGACATTCGTTTAGATCATTGTGATCCTTTTGCATTGCGTCAACTATATGCAGCAATGTTTGGAACAAGCTCCTAAGTTCATCTGCCAAGCCCATATTCACACCCATAAATGTTGGTTGACTCGATCCTACCATGGTCGCTCCAAATGGATTGGCCTCATGGTTAGGGTTATCGTGGATTGAGTCTTCCCTTGTCGGTGTGCTCTGCATTGATCTCCTTGTTGATGTCATCTTCTGTGTTTCCACAATTAATAGAGGTCTGAGGTTCGCCTAGCTCTAATACCACTGATAGGGTCACGGAACAATTACTTTAAGATCTGAATTTATTGTGGAAAATAGTCCGCGCAACTAAGGAAAAATATTCACCAGATATTCTTCCTTAGTCAGAAAATTACGAACCTAAGTAGAATCGATCCGCAACTCCCTGATCTACATTTTTTTTGTATTTATGCCCTTACGCATCAGATATTCTTCCTCACGCACCTGATCACGTTCGAAAGCACAAAAAGCATTCTCTGTATGTGCATGATATA